>NW_026683344.1:0-77000 GCF_030247195.1 Topomyia yanbarensis | reverse complement strand
GCTACCTGAAATTTAAATGATGCGAATTAAGCATATGTCCTGACAGTGAATAAAATATGCGCTGAATATCTTAAAATTCAGAAAACCACGGAACATTACCTGAGGTGACCGAGAATATAAATGATCATCGCAACCAAATGATAACGACATCATGACGCCACCTTCCGAATGCACCACAAGATTGGCAAGGCAATTCGTTTCTAATCAGCTGATTATTCTTTTAACGGTACTCCGGTCCGCTGGGTCCACGTCCGACAATATCGTTTGATTCGATCCAACATCAAACGAATCGGACTAATTGATAATCAAGCATTTATCCCAAAAAAGTTCAGCCAGAAATGAACCGGAATTCTGGCTGGTTTTAATGTGTATATTCCGACTCCAGTGACACAACCGTTTCTAATTAGAATCGGTTATGACACTGTAGCCGGAATACTAGGACCTTTTGACATGTTCGTCTAGGATATTATATTATTGTGCTGTCAAACTACAGTGATGTCGCTGTTGTTTGGTACTAACGATCATTTATATTCACTTTCATCCCGGGTATGGTTTCGTAGTTTTCGCACAACTTGCACTTAGTTGTTAAGTTGTAATAACTGTAAAGTACTCCCTTAACTCATTAAATTTCAGACCACATTCTCTGCAGAACAGTGTACAATGGCTCTCATGTGTTGTATCCCCATTTGTCGAAACGCCAAATCCGGTGTTGATCGAAGCGTTGGCTTTCATCCATTTCCGCCGGATTTAAAGTTGCGAAAAGTTTGGATGGAATTTGTTGGCGTTGACGTCTCCAAGTTTCGCTGGCGAGGAAAGTATATCTGCTCGGAGCACTTCCTGCACTCGGAGCTGATCGAGGAAAATGGAGCGACGAAACTATTAGAGGGAGGTGAGCTGGAGTTTTTTTTCTTCTGATGGAGTATTTAAACCGTATTTGTTTTAGCTGTTCCAATGGTATTCGTCCCCGATGGAGACGATGATGATGAATTTTTTGAACGTGAAGATGTTATGATCTCTAATGATTCAATTCAGCATGACGTTCCAAGTGGTACGGTGGAACAAGAGGAGGAATTACGATCGTTGTTCTGTCGTATTTGCCTCAGGAAGCGGTCCGACTTACTGCCGTTCAGCTCCAAACTACACAATGCTACGCTAACTGATATTATCTACACTATCGCTGGTCTTAAAATCAACACGGATGTACTAGTTCCCACAAAAATCTGTACTAGCTGTGTTGCTAAGCTTGATCTGGCATTTAATGTAAGAATTGAGCTGATACACAACAACAAGAAACTGAAAAGTCTACTCAGAAAACAGCAGTTGGTTTATCATTACAAGTTCTATGATAAAAATCGTTTCGAAACAAAAAGCGCGAATGAAGATTATCTAGATAACTTGATGACGACAGTGAAGAATGAAATGTCGATTTCGGTATTATTTGCTTGATAGATTTGCATTTGTAATTTCTTAATTATTCTTTTCGTTTTCTAGCCAATAAATGTTCAAGTCGTGAATCCTGTGCTCGGAAAACAAGTCAACATGGTTTGTTTTACAGATATAAAAAAGGAAAAGGGAGCCTCGATGGAGGTGGGTACCCAACCAGTAGCTAATGAAGAGACCATTGAGGAGGAATCTTTGTATGACGAAAATATTCTGGTTGAAACTGCATCAGACACAATGTCTGAAAAAGAAACGGCTGGAGAACCTATTCAGGAACCGCAGATAAAAAAGCAAGAACCCTTCGCTGAGCACGAAAATTCAGCTAATCGCTTGAAACAGCAAATTTCCGACTCGGATAATGAGAGTGAGCCCAACAAAAAACAGTTTGTCTTTTCTTGGAAAGAATTATATACACCGAAGAGTGCACCTAAGCCGAAACGTAGCTATGAATTTAAACCAAAACCAGTGCTTGTTCCTCATACATGCTACATATGTAAAATATCCCACAAAGATGCCGATGAGTTGGATACGCACATGGAGAAACACATTGGTCTTCTGCCATTTACATGCACGGAATGCAATACGGATGAATATCCTCAGGTGTTTAAATCGCTCTATGGTGTCAACAAGCACCTTCAGTCGCATCTTTATCCTTACAAGTGTGACTATTGCCCCGGTCGGTTCTCAAACGGTTATTACTATATGAAGCACGTTAACACTCACGAAGGTGCCGTAGGCGATGGCTTTACGTGTGACTCATGTGGGAAGCATTTTACTCAGAAACGGCCTTTTGCAATTCATTTGGCCAAGCATCGTGCCATGGCGGAGGGTACCTTTACCTGTGAATACTGCGGCAAAATGTTCAATAGTAAACCATTGCTTAAACGGCATCTTCGCATTCATACAGGTGAGAAGCCGTACGAGTGTAAAAAATGTGGCAGACGGTTCAACCACGAAGCAAACTTTCAGAACCATAAGCGTACACATACCGGAGAGCGGGCTCATCGTTGCACTGAGTGTGATAAAAGGTTTGTCTGCGGAACGGCGCTTCGCTATCATATGGCTGTTCACTTCCCGGACGATCCGCGATTCAGGATTCAGCCAACAGGTCAGCGCCCACGCTATTCCGAGACCGAATTTACGCTACGTTCATCAACTGACGTTAACCGTCTCAAAGAGTATGTATGCGATGTTGCGGGTTGTGGCTATGTGACCAACTTGTACCGGGCCTACTTCTACCATAAGAACGCACATCGGAAAAAATTTCAATGCGAAATTTGCGAGAAGCGATTCCCATTTAGATCGGGTCTCAATAAACACATCATGGTAGCGCACGAGAACAAACAAATTCCTAAAAACAAACCCTGTCCGTACTGTCCGAAAATGTTCAGCTGTCGACAGAAACTCAACATTCATATCGATGTGCACGAGAATAACCGAAAATACAAGTGTAGGTTTTGCGACAAGCGCTTTGTACAGAAGACAAACTGCATTTCACACGAAAAAATCCATACCGGTGAGCGGCCTCATGCGTGCCGATTCTGTCCAGCTGCGTTTATTTCGTCTTCGGGTAGGAAAAAGCACGAGAAAACCCACCCGGAAGCACAAGTTAAGGTAGAAGTTGATACCATTCAAAACGAGCTGCAAGAGGGCAACTCCGCAGTGGAAGTCCAAACTGTAGATTATTACGTTGAGATACCGCAGGATGAGGAGGCGGAAGATCTGGTGGAGTATGCTCCCTTGTAAAGGTGATAAGGTTCGTTCGAAGGTAATATTATTAATGTCGATTCTAAGTTTTACATGTACTAGTCTATTGAAAAAAGCTGAAGGTAATACTACCTTAACAGGCGAAGTGATTTTATTTACTTGAAACTTGTTCTACATCTTATTACCGGCTATGCTTAGTTTCTTAGAATATTACAATAATAATTATAATCTAGTGGAAGTTGTAAGCACTACTGTAATTAGTTTAACGATTGACCGATTTGAAGATTACCTTTTCGGACGGTGCCGGTGGTTGGGTGGTAAGTGTGGTAGTCCAGATAGTGGAGTCACCTCTCCGGCGTCGGTAAAGAAGATGTAAAATCCAACTTCTATACTTACTAACAAATATCTCCTCCTCCCGTGATACTTGTGGAGTGCGCAGTAGTATATAGTAGTACCTCTAGCAAAAGCAAGTATCGGACTAACATTCCTTCCCTTTCCTTCCGCGATCTACGTTCGGGCCTGGCCGGCGCCGGTATTAATCAATAAAACACTTTAGGATTACGAGAAGTTGCATATTGAAAGATGTTTCGTTACTCCCAAGCATAATTATCTACTTATTCTCTGTGCAACTTCAGCTAGTCCAGATCGATAACGGAGTAGAAGCCAGCGGTGGTCGCACAAGCTCAAGCTGATCGATTTGAAGATTAACTTTGCGATATTTTAACCCTTTAATGCATACTGTTGCCATTTGGCAACATACCGAATTCTGTGATATAAAGCCTCAATAAGAGGTTGCATCCATACCGAAAAATCAGTGCCAAAGAAAAATTAAATTCATGCATTTAAGGGTTAAGTATCTGTACGTAGATTTGTATTTATGTATTTAGCGGTATTATTGGTGTAGAATGGCTCTGATCTGCATTTCTGCCGTAACCAAAAATGCGTTTCTCGACCCAAGTAATAAAAAGGTCATATTAAGGAAGAAAGAAGAGTATCTCTTTGTTTACTTTCTCTTCCCTGAATTACTTGGTCGCCTTTTCGATTTTCACTAAACATTTTGTATAATAAGCTAGTAAAACCTTGTGTGGATGAATAGAGAACAGTGTCTAGTTATGTAAGGCATGCAAGTGGACCTAGTCCACACCATCGGAGATGTCTAAGAGAGGGCATGTCTTTGGCACGCAGGTAGCCTATTTTAGGCTACCAGTTGCGGAAGCCAAAAAGTTCATCGAGAGAGGGAAGCTGAAGATCGGCTGGTCAGTATGCCCAGTAAGCATACCCCAGCCGCTTTCAATGGACAGGTGCTATCGGTGCCTAGAGTCCGGCCATAAGTCCTACGACTTCAAGGGTCCAGACAAAAGTAAGTTGTGTCGTCGTTGTGGTGAGGAGGGACACAAGGCACAGGCATGCGATAGGGTACCAAAATGCCTTATCTGCGCCAGTAAGAAGCAAGACCGTCACCATGTTATGGGTGGACCTTCGTATCCCTTCGGTGAGGCCAGTAAGAAGAAACCGTGCAAGTAACACAGCTGAATCTTAACCACTGTGTATCTGCTCAGCAGCTGCTGTGGCAGTCGGTCTCGGAGGCGAGGACAGATGTCGCCCTCCTATCCGACCCGTACAACGTCCCTGTCGATACCGGCAATTGGGTGGCGGGCGGGTCTAGGATGGCGGCAATTTGTACAACGGGACGGTTCCCGGTCCAAGAGGTAGTACATTTCTCTGCGGAGCGTATCGCGATTGCCAATATCAATGGTGAACAGTTCAACCAGATGATCGACAGGCTCTGGACAGCCACTGCGAGTAGTTCTTCATTCGTCACCGGAACCACCATTTCGGCCGTGTCCGCACTGTCTCGTAGTGCAGGTGGCCAGGGGCTTGTGGCTCGAGACGGAAAGAGTACTTCGATAATCGTCGCCAACCGATCTGGAGAGCGTTCTGGGGGTGATCACTGGTCTTGGCCATCACGATTCTGTAGGCGTCACCCCACGGATTCGCGTTGGCACTCTCACACAGGGCCAATTTCGCAGTTCGAAACACTTCACGGCGGTTCTCTCTTGCATCCTCGGTGCGGGCTCTTTGCATCCTACGTCTAGCTCTGAAGCAGGCTGATCGTCGAGCTGCAATCTCGGCACTCCACCAGTATACCGGGCATCTGCCGTTTCTTGGCAAGGTTTTCCTCGGCATGGTGGCGTCGCACGCACGTAGTAGAACGGCTACCAGCGCATCCCCGCCTAGACTGTCGGTGTTGGCCTCCAGTCCCAGGGCCGCGGTGAAAGCTTCGTGTCGAAGTGATTGGACTTCGCCCTGCGTACCTGACAGGGATCTCCCGCCCTCGGATGTTGCACACTGACTCTTAAGACATAGGAAGTGACGCAGTGTACTAGTGACGTCGATCCGAGTGACAGTTGCCTGCCACCGATAAGCTCTGTGGCACTTTACGTTTGGAATTACCAGTGTCTTAAACATTTTCGTTTTTGACAGTGCATTACACCAGTGTAGTCGGTGCTACACTCATTCAAACTTGGGTGTAATCAGTCTATCTCTTTCTTTGCACTCCACCGGTGTAGCACCAAGGAAAAACGAAAACGCCAATAAATTAGCAATTTCCGATAAAAATCATTGCTATCATCAATTGCAACAATAATTTTTTGACATTAAAAATGTCTTACTCCACTATCTGGGGCTAGGTGTCATTCTAAAATCTAAACTATCTCCCATGTAACGAAACTATGTAAGGTTTGCACGCTTATAACTCCGATATTACTAGATGGATTTTAATCATTCATACACCAACCGATTCAGAAACACCTAACTTAAATATTGGTAATAATTTAATATCTCCCCAATAAAAGTAGTCTTTTGGAAATTGGTAAAATTAAAAAGTTCACAAAAAACGGGAAAAATACCATTCGTGAGGCAGATTTCTCAGACACAGCCGTCAAAAGAGGGCAGCTTAGTTGCTCAATGAAACACGAAAAGTCATAAATAGAAGCAACGCATGTCCGTTTAAATCAGTTGTTGCTCTTATCCCACACGAGCAACGTCGTCTCCGGGCGATGCAATAAGCGCTATCGATTTTCGGTAACGTTGGCATTTGCACACACTCGCACCTAAGTGACTAAACCATATAGGGTGATGAGCCTATTTTGGCACCATTATGGAGAGGGTCGCACTATTTTTTGAACAACTTAAAAAGAAGCCATATTACCTATAACCTTTTTCAGAATAAAGTATCAGTGTACTGTTTCTTAAACATCTGTATAATGCTTATTTGGCAGAATTGTCTCAATTTTCAGCATAAATGAAAATAAATGTTCTATTCTGTGCATCTATTCCCACCTGAACGTTCCAATTATCGCCTCATGGGTGTGCCGATTTCCACCTCATCGAAAAACAATCTAGTTGAAACGCAATGCCTCATATTTCATTTGCGTCGATTCTAACTAGGTATCCAGATCATGGACGCCAGCGCGTGATTTGTAAAACGAATTATTCTGCTTTTTTCAGCCGATCAAAACAAACGTAAACATTACGCACACGAAAGAAACTCATCAGCTGTTAGTAGAAGAGCGCCCAGAACTGCGCATGCAGGAAATAACCATGCGAAAGTTAACAACTGGAATATAAAGTTCACATCACACATTACTTCCTCCCGATCCAAATTGTATGTGCAGATGAAAATAAAATATCTGCGATCAACAATTAGTTGAATAACTTGAAATAATTGATTTCTTATACCTGAAATTGCATAACATTATGTTTTCAAGTTCATGTTTTGGTTTGGCCGCACTGGTGATTCTTTTCTGTATGATGGATGCAAAAAGTTGGTTTTGATTGTGGTAGTGTATCAGCAAAACATGCCAATAATAGGAACCCCCGTATTTAGTTTTATCCTATTATAACACTAGGCCTATTCTAGTGTTTGACGAGTGCTTTTAAAGTGAAATAATCGTAAAAAGGTTCTCCAGCTAAAATAAAGGTATGTATCAGTGCAATATTTAATATATTTGTGCCGGAATAACGAGATATGAGGCGGTAAAGGCTGGCTCGAAAGTGTTTATTTTGCTAAGCGCCGTTGCGTCCTGTTTCGGTTCACTACGCGAGTGAGGCGGATTAGCAGATATTTCAATAAGGTGATTTTGTTTTAATTAAAAGTTGGATTTAGTGGATAGTTCTGAATACGTATGTGCACAACAAATAAAGAATATAACTTGAGCTTTTTTTGCACACCTGTTTTAGCCAAATCGATATTGTCATTATCTCATATGCTTGGTTCGAAACCAAGGGGTACGAAATAGGGTCACAATATCACCCTACGGTTAGTTTATAAATAGAGGTGACGCGTACCCGTTTGAATCAGTTTTTGTTCTTATGTCGAACGGGTAAGATCATGGCTGCAGCGTCTGGGCACTACAATAAGCGGTAGACGCTATGCATTTTCGGCAGCGGTGGCCGTGTGCGGATTTGTCGGGTACCAGCATGGTGTCACAGAATGATTTGCAAAGTGGGTGGGCGGGGTGGTTTGGATTTAATTCAATACGGTGTGTGCTGCTTAAGAGTGTTGCGTTTGAAAAAAAATATATTTTTATGCATGCGTGTGCGTTGTAACTTGTTAATCCATGTTTACGGCGCTTTGTAGCTGCGTAGGGTAAAGAGCCAATTGGTTTTCATGTTTCATATTTCGGTTATATGTTTTTATCTTACAACGTGCTTCTGTAGTTATTGCACTGTTCAGCAGCGTAGTATTTTATATAGGAGAGTACACTCAGGTTTTTTACGCGGATTTTGAAATTTACGCGGTTTTCATTTACACGGCCTGTATCCGCTGCGTGAAAAATCTGAGTGTAATTGCATCGGAAACAATCACATTCCCAGCAGAACTTTTTGTTTTCTAATTTCAAACACTTTTGTTTCGTACTGCACACAACGGAAAATTTTAAAACAGAACTTACCGTCCCAGCAGCAGTTGAAGCGGGTGTTCTTTTTCGATTCAAATTCAAGCCATGTCTTAAGCGTTACTGGACTTAAAATTGTTTTCCCAGTTTAACCAGTCAGAATATCTGTCCTACCCTATGTATTTAAAACACAGTTCTAATTGCGTTTTAAGGTATACAACAAATACGGTTGGGTATACTAATTTAAATTTTAAAATAAATCTGTTTTAAATTATGAAACAAACCGCTGTACTGAAGATATAATTATGTCAGTCCTATTACCACATAAAACACCTATATAACATAAAACGCTGCAGAATTGGTTTAATAATACAATGTTTACACTACAGAGTTATAACACGTTTTAATAATTAGCAACAAGAAAAATGTCACCAAGATAGCATAAAAACCCGTTTTAACTGGTAGTGCGAACGTTGCATAACAATGTAATTTATCAAATAATTTCATTTTTCCACCACTAATCGATCAAGAAATACTTACACTTAAGATTGTTTACTTAAGTTCATTAGTACATTATTGAAAATTTAATGGAAAATGAAATTTCATATTTTATGGAGAATCTGTATATTTCCGTTGGCGGGCGTGGGTTTCCTCATCACAGCTCTCAATATGGAACTTTTCTTTTGAATATATTTTCTGGACAGACCAGCCTATTTTTACTAGATGGATCAGCCAAATAATGCCAATCACCTAGTGAGATACTTGATTAATTAATAGATTACCGTTAAAAGACCTTCAATAAATTATGTTTTAATGGGGAGGGTATATAGCAAATTGTAACATATGAAAACAGGCGAGTGAACAAGAACGTGTGTCGATATGTGTGATAGATAAAAAAGCTATATTTTTAATGTCACCGTGGTCGTGTCCTGTACACAACCCTTTAATTTTTTATAGTCAGTTTTTAAAATTCATTTAGGTTTGCGTATAATTCCATCTGAAAAAATGACAACTACGAAAGCATATTGTTGTATATCCCGAGATAAACTAGCGTTTCTGCTATATGTGACTCACATGAGTGCGAACGAAACAAAAATAAATGTCAAATCGTTTTTTCGCTTGCACTAATGCAAAGTGAACATGCGCGTAATTCGGCGCAGAGCTTCGTGGCGCCTGGCTGAAATATCGCGGTGTGGATTTTAGAAAAGATTCACAATATTAATTAAACGAATTGTGTGAGCAATAGAGATGAAAAGTCACCAGTTATGGCTAAACACCCAATACATTGAATTAGAAATGTAATGTAAACTAAACAATATAATCAAATACAAAATTAAACACAAGAAAAAAATAAAGGGATTTAATATATGTCAAAAACTTATTGAATTAATACAACATTCTCCCCAATAAGAGTTCAACTAGAAAAATAGCTATATTCACAATATCTGAATTCATTTTTAAATAATTCTAACATCTAACACTAACAATGATTCATTGTTTTTTGTCATCACCGTGGCACTTTATCCGCTAGGTCTCAACGTCTATTTCACCAATGTAACCATCACCTTCACAAAGGTGCTTCACGCACCCGATCACGTTGATTTCCTCAGATTCGTTTCTGAAATGACAAAGTTTCTCGTGCTTATTCCTGTTCGATGAAGTGATGAATTTTGCTGGACAAATTCGACACACAGATGGCCGTTCGCCGGTATGTGTTCTCTCGTGTACCACACAATTTATCTTCTGGATAAAAGTCTTTTCGCAAAAGCTACACTTGAACCTGCGGTTATTTTCGTGGACGTCAATATGCAGTCGCAAATGACGTTTGTTGCTAAAGCACTTGCTACAGTAAGGACAGGGAAGGTTCTTCTCCGGAACAATACCTTCGTGAATTATTGCAGTATGTCTCGCAAGTATACTTTTAGAGCCGAATTTTTTCTGACAAATCGCACACTGGTGTCTGGCCATGTGTTTGTTGCGATGGTCGCTGTAAGCAACGTATACGCTCGAAACGAAACTGCAGCCTTCAACCGGACAAGCGTAGAACTTCGGATTCTTCAATTTACCGTCATTGAACCTCTGATTTTGAACTCGATATTGTGGATCGTTCGGAAAATGGTCAGCCATATGGTAACGGAGTGCTGTTGCGTTGACGAAATTTTTACCACACTCACTGCAGATGTAAGCCTTTTCTCCGATGTGAAGTCGTTTGTGGTTCTGGAAATTGGCCTCGTGGTTGAATCTTCTACCACATTTCTTACATTCAAAAGGCTGTTCCCCTGAAGGAATAAATCTGGTAAATTATGCTTAACTGCAAGAAACTTTCACTTACCTGTGTGAATTCTTACGTGCCTTCTAAGTAATCCACCATCTCGAAATATTTTGCCGCAGTTTTCACACTTATATTTGGCACTGTCAATTATCCTGTGATCCGCCATGTGTTTAAGGAATGGTCGTTTCGCTGCAAAATACCGCCCACAAATATTGCAAGTAGACCCATCCCTGCCAGTCTCGTGTTTTTCTTCCAAATGTGTTGTATAACTAGCCTTTGTGTAAAACCGTAAAGGACAGTGCTCACACAGAAATGGGTAGAGGTGCGATCGAAGGTGCCTATTGAGCGAAATCAGCGTTCTAAACACTTGCGGGTGCGCTTCCGTGTTGCACTGCTCGCATGTGTATGGTAGAATGCTGACGTGCTCTTCGAAGTGTGATTCCAGCGCATTACCATCTTCGTAGGAACTGTTACATATATAGCAGGTATTTGGTATAAGCTCTGGTTTAGGTAACTCTGGAATATTTCTACGCTTTTTGGGAATGATTTTTGGCTTGTAGAGTTCTTTCCAAGAAAACACGTATCGTTTTGGAGCTGAGCTGCGTTCATCTTCTGAATCGGAAGTGAACTCCTGCTTCAAATCGAAAGAATTATCGCATTGCACGAATGCAACGCTTTCTTCGGTAGATTCTTTTATGATCTGTTCCTTTGAATCAATTGTTGCTTGTTCTTCTTGATCGTTCTCCAAATGTTCCTCTTGCATGGGCTCATTAATACATTCCAACTCTTCATTAGAGGGCATGGAAACAATTGCAGTTGATTGTTCTTGTGCGTGAACTTTTTCGATTAATTCACCGCCGTGAATTCCCCCCTACAGTAAGTTGACCCACCAAGCGAAGACACCAACCACAAAGCGGAGAAAAATACCCACGACAATGCGCCACCTAGCGGTGAACACTGCAACCACCGCGGAAATGCCCCCTACACCTAAGGATGGTATGCACTAAAATTTTAATATAATTGTATTTAATAATTATTGAATAATCTGAACAAAATATAATTTTAAACAAATGACATAATCCGAATACTCCAATAATGTACAAGAGATGCAAAGTCCAAGATAGCAGGCTGAACCGAGTAATAAACAGTTTTTTAAATAGATTTTGAAGTACATTTTATATGTTGGTGATGTAAAGTTATGGTAGGAAGTGGGTGAGCACTACAACCACCGCGGAAATGCCCCCTAGATCTAAAGATGGCTTGCAGTAAAATATTAATAGAGTTGTATGTATTTAATAATTATTGAACAATCTTAACAAAATACACCTAGGGATGGTTTGCAATAAAGTTTTAATAGATTTGTATGTATTTAATGATTATTGTTCAATCTGAACAAAATAAAATTTTAAACGAATGACATCATCCGAATACTCCAATAATGTATAGGAGATGCAAAGTCCCAGACAGCAGACTGAACAGAGTAATTGTTTTTTTATAAATATATTTTGCAGTACATTTCACATGTCAGTGATGAAAGGGAAAGCCTCTTAGATTAGCAAAGTATTTCGGATAATTATTGGCACTCTGATGTTATGATGCTCTCTGTGCCATCTACTTGGGAGTTACAATCGTTCTGGCTTTTAAGTTATTGTAGAAAGGTATGTGTCGTAATCTAGTTCTACGATGCCAGGAAAATGTTAAGAGATTTCTACTATGAATGAAGGAAAGAAGAATACACTAAATTTGAACGTTAATAGCTTTAAAAAGACCGTCCCTAAGGAGATAAGCATTTATCATTGCATGGGTATCTGGAATAATGTAATATCTATTCCAGTGAAAATTGGCTACTACGTAGTTTCGGAAGAAGAAAGTCGAGCTAGAAGCTCATAGGTTTGATTGAGTAGGACATCATACAGCCTTGTGATATTTTCATAAATTTTTAAATTTGAAAAAAAAAGTTCTAGGGTCGGAGATGAGACCCTCTGGAATCAGATCATACCTGTTCCGGGGACCTTTAGCTACAACGTGGCCAAATATCAAGTGCCAACAAGCGGTCTGAGCCAAGTTATAAGCTCATAGGTTTGATTGAGTAGGACATCATACAGCCTTGTGATATTTTCATAAATTTTTAAATTTGAAAAAAATTGTTCTAGGGTCGGAGATGAGACCCTCTGGAATCAGGTCATACCTATTCCGGGGACCTTAAGCTACAACGTGGCCAAATATCAAGTGCCAACAAGCGGTCTGAGCTAAGTTATAAGCTCATATGTTTGATTGAGTAGGACATCATACAGCCTTGTGATATTTTCATAAATTTTTAAATTTGAAAAAAAATGTTCTAGGGTCGGAGATGAGACCCTCTGGAATCAGATCATACCTGTTCCGGGGACCTTTAGCTACAACGTGGCCAAATATCAAGTGCCAACAAGCGGTCTGAGCCAAGTTATAAGCTCATAGGTTTGATTGAGTAGGACATCATACAGCCTTGTGATATTTTCATAAATTTTTAAATTTGAAAAAAATTGTTCTAGGGTCGGAGATGAGACCCTCTGGAATCAGGTCATACCTATTCCGGGGACCTTTAGCTACAACGTGGCCAAATATCAAGTGCCAACAAGCGGTCTGAGCCAAGTCATAAGCTCATATGTTTGATTGAGTAGGACATCATACAGCCTTGTGATATTTTCATAAATTTTTAAATTTGAAAAAAAATGTTCTAGGGTCGGAGATGAGACCCTCTGGAATCAGATCATACCTGTTCCGGGGACCTTTAGCTACAACGTGGCCAAATATCAAGTGCCAACAAGCGGTCTGAGCCAAGTTATAAGCTCATAGGTTTGATTGAGTAGGACATCATACAGCCTTGTGATATTTTCATAAATTTTTAAATTTGAAAAAAATTGTTCTAGGGTCGGAGATGAGACCCTCTGGAATCAGGTCATACCTATTCCGGAGACCTTTAGCTACAACGTGGCCAAATATCAAGTGCCAACAAGCGGTCTGAGCGAAGTTATAAGCTCATATGTTTGATTGAGTAGGACATCATACAGCCTTGTGATATTTTCATAATTTTTTAAATTTGAAAAAAATTGTTCTAGGGTCGGAGATGAGACCCTCTGGAATCAGGTCATACCTGTTCCGGAGACCTTTAGCTACAACGTGGCCAAATATCAAGTGCCAACAAGCGGTCTGAGCCAAGTTATAAGCTCATAGGTTTGATTGAGTAGGATATCATACAGCCTTGTGATATTTTCATAAATTTTTAAATTTGAAAAAAATTGTTCTAGGGTCGGAGATGAGACCCTCTGGAATCAGGTCATACCTATTCCGGGGACCTTCAGCTACAACGTGGCCAAATATCAAGTGCCAACAAGCGGTCTGAGCCAAGTTATAAGCTCATAAGTTTGATTGAGTAGGACATCATACAGCCTTGTGATATTTTCATAAATTTTTAAATTTGAAAAAAAATGTTCTAGGGTCGGAGATGAGACCCTCTGGAATCAGATCATACCTGTTCCGGGGACCTTTAGCTACAACGTGGCCAAATATCAAGTGCCAACAAGCGGTCTGAGCCAAGTTATAAGCTCATAGGTTTGATTGAGTAGGACATCATACAGCCTTGTGATATTTTCATAAATTTTTAAATTTGAAAAAAATTGTTCTAAGGTCGGAGATGAGACCCTCTGGAATCAGGTCATACCTATTCCGGGGACCTTTAGCTACAACGTGGCCAAATATCAAGTGCCAATAAGCGGTCTGAGCCAAGTTATAAGCTCATAAGTTTGATTGAGTAGGACATCGTACAGCCTTGTGATATCTTCATAAATTTTTAAATTTGAAAAAAAAAGTTCTAGGGTCGGAGATGAGACCCTCTGGAATCAGATCATAACTGTTCCGGGGACCTTTAGCTACAACGTGGCCAAATATCAAGTGCCAACAAGCGGTCTGAGCCAAGTTATAAGCTCATAGGTTTGATTGAGTAGGATATCATACAGCCTTGTGATATTTTCATAAATTTTTAAATTTGAAAAAAATTGTTCTAGGGTCGGAGATGAGACCCTCTGGAATCAAGTCATACCTGTTCCGGGGACCTTTAGCTACAACGTGGCCAAATATCAAGTGCCAACAAGCGGTCTGAACCAAGTTATAAGCTCATAAGTTTGATTGAGTAGGACATCATACAGCCTTGTGATATTTTCATAAATTTTTAAATTTGAAAAAAAATGTTCTAGGGTCGGAGATGAGACCCTCTGGAATCAGATCATACCTGTTCCGGGGACCTTTAGCTACAACGTGGCCAAATCTTAAGTGCCAACAAGCGGTCTGAGCCAAGTTATAAGCTCATAGGTTTGATTGAGTAGGATATCATACAGCCTTGTGATATTTTCATAAATTTTTAAATTTGAAAAAAATTGTTCTAGGGTCGGAGATGAGACCCTCTGGAATCAAGTCATACCTGTTCCGGGGACCTTTAGCTACAACGTGGCCAAATATCAAGTGCCAACAAGCGGTCTGAGCCCAGTTATACGCTCATAGGTTTGATTGAGTAGGACATCATACAACCTTGTGATATTTTCAAAAAATTTTAAATTTGAAAAAAATTGTTCTAGGGTCGGAGATGAGACCCTCTGGAATCGGGTCATACCTGTTCCGGAGACCTTTAGCTACAACGTGGCCAAATCTTAAGTGCCAACAAGCGGTCTGAGCCAAGTTATAAGCTCATAGGTTTGATTGAGTAGGATATCATACAGCCTTGTGATATTTTCATAAATTTTTAAATTTGAAAAAAATTGTTCTAGGGTCGGAGATGAGACCCTCAGGAATCAGGTCATACCTATTCCGGGGACCTTTAGCTACAACGTGGCCAAATATCAAGTGCCAACAAGCGGTCTGAGCCCAGTTATACGCTCATAGGTTTGATTGAGTAGGACATCATACAACCTTGTGATATTTTCATAAATTTTTAAATTTGAAAAAAATTGTTCTAGGGTCGGAGATGAGACCCTCTGGAATCAGGTCATACCTGTTCCGGGGACCTTTAGCTACAACGTGGCCAAATATCAAGTGCCAACAAGCGGTTTGAGCCAAGTTATAAGCTCATATGTTTGATTGAGTAGGATATCATACAGCCTTGTGATATTTTCATAAATTTTTAAATTTGAAAAAAATTGTTCTAGGGTCGGAGATGAGACCCTCTGGAATCAGGTCATACCTATTCCGGGGACCTTTAGCTACAATGTGGCCAAATATCAAGTACCAATAAGCGGTCTGAGCCAAGTTATAAGCTCATAAGTTTGATTGAGTAGGACATCGTACAGCCTTGTGATATTTTCATAAATTTTTAAATTTGAAAAAAAATGTTCTAGGGTCGGAGATGAGACCCTCTGGAATCAGATCATACCTGTTCCGGGGACCTTTAGCTACAACGTGGCCAAATATCAAGTGCCAACAAGCGGTCTGAGCCAAGTTATAAGCTCATAGGTTTGATTGAGTAGGACATCATACAGCCTTGTGATATTTTCATAAATTTTTAAATTTGAAAAAAATTGTTCTAGGGTCGGAGATGAGACCCTCTGGAATCAGGTCATACCTATTCCGGGGACCTTTAGCTACAACGTGGCCAAATATCAAGTGCCAATAAGCGGTCTGAGCCAAGTTATAAGCTCAAAAGTTTGATTGAGTAGGACATCGTACAGCCTTGTGATATTTTCATAAATTTTTAAATTTGAAAAAAAAATGTTCTAGGGTCGGAGATGAGACCCTCTGGAATCAGATCATACCTGTTCCGGGGACCTTTAGCTACAACGTGGCCAAATATCAAGTGCCAACAAGCGGTCTGAGCCAAGTTATAAGCTCATAGGTTTGATTGAGTAGGATATCATACAGCCTTGTGATATTTTCATAAATTTTTAAATTTGAAAAAAATTGTTCTAGGGTCGGAGATGAGACCCTCTGGAATCAAGTCATACCTGTTCCGGGGACCTTTAGCTACAACGTGGCCAAATATCAAGTGCCAACAAGCGGTCTGAGCCAAATTATAAGCTCATGCGTTTGATTGAGTAGGATATCATACAGCCTTGTGATATTTTCATAAATTTTTAAATTTGAAAAAATTGTTCTAGGGTCGGAGATGAGACCCTCTGGAATCAGGTCATACCTGTTTCGGAGACCTTTAGCTATAACGTGGCCAAATATCAAGTGCCAACAAGCGGTCTGAGCCAAGTTATAAGCTCCTACGTTTGATTGAGTAGGATATCATACAGCCTTGTGATATTTTCATAAATTTTTAAATTTGAAAAAAATTGTTCTAGGGTTGGAGATGAGACCCTCTGGAATCAAGTCATACCTGTTCCGGGGACCTTTAGCTACAACGTGGCCAAATATCAAGTGCCAACAAGCGGTCTGAGCCAAGTTATAAGCTCATATGTTTGATTGAGTAGGACATCATACAGCCTTGTGATATTTTCATAAATTTTTAAATTTGAAAAAAAATGTTCTAGGGTCGGAGATGAGACCCTCTGGAATCAGATCATACCTGTTCCGGGGACCTTTAGCTACAACGTGGCCAAATATCAAGTGCCAACAAGCGGTCTGAGCCAAGTTATAAGCTCATAGGTTTGATTGAGTAGGACATCATACAGCCTTGTGATATTTTCATAAATTTTTAAATTTGAAAAAAAATGTTCTAGGGTTCGAGATGAGACCCTCTGGAATCAGGTCATACCTGTTCCGGGGACCTTTAGCTACAACGTGGCCAAATATCAAGTGCCAACAAGCGGTCTGAGCCAAGTTATAAGCTTTCAATAAGGGGTCCCGTTTCAAAAATTTCAGTTGAGAAATTTACCCAGGTTTGAAATGCGAATATCTTCCGTTCTACTGATCGAAATCGCAATATTTTTGCACTATCTGACAGGAAATTCGTGCACGCATTTCGTATTAAATTTCGGAATAAGTGCGACTACTATAAATAAACCAAAAGAAGGATTTTTAGAAAATCCTTCGAAAACAGCGATGAAAATGCGCAATTTGCAAGCACATCTCACGCAGAGCCTTCAAAAAAGAGTATATAAGCGTTTCATTTCATACGGGAATGTTATATATACAGGTCACGCGAGCTTGTTTTGTATCAGGGGGTGCTCGCTCGTCATGCAACATGCTCGTCCGGACGGTACAATGAGCGGTATCATGTTTGCGTTCCCGTACCAAGCGTCATCGCAAGGTCCTTCGTGATAAAATCCAGGGAATCACCAAATCCTCCATTCGGCGTCTGGCTCGTCGTGGTGGTGTAAAATGCATCTCCGATTTAATCCACGAATGCTGATGGTGTGCAGGAAATTGTCATCCGAGATGCCGTGACCTACACTGAACACGCCAAGCACAAAACCTCAATGAATGTCGTCTATACTCTGAAGCGGCAGGGACGCACTTTGTATGGATTTGGAAGCTGAAAAGGTAGAACTCACTTGTATCATCATAAAAAAGGCCCTTTCCAGGGCCACCAAAATCATTTCAAAGAATAAGTTTTCATTTTCTGTTTCATGGACTGTTTCTCCCTGGAGAGCAATTTGGGTTAAACCCTAAATTATGATTTATTTCAGTACGCAAATTGCAAATATGGTCAGAAACAAACTGGAGTGAAGTGAAAAACATTTTTACTAGGCGCATTCAAAAAAGGTTTCAATTCGCAAACATTTTACCAAGGTGCCGTATTACATTACTCTCTTTACCCTGAGTGTTCGATAATCTCCGTATTGCAAACACAATTTCAATTTTGTTCTTGGGAAGCAGTACGGCTTGGATATTTGGCAACATACCGCCCTGAGCAATTGTCACTCCGGAGAGCAGTTTGTTCAACTTTTCGATGTTACGAATCGCCAGCTGCTGAAGACGTGGGCTAATTCGTCTTTTTGTTGTAACGGGCAGCATTTCCGTCCAATTTTAACACTTTAACAGCAAGGTATTCCATTACAGCTACTAAGTAAACGGCACTCCGACGCGTTCAACACAATTTGCTTGTGTATCGACCAACGAAGGGGAGGAGCTACGAAGAACACATATTAAGGACAACACAAAAAAGGACAAGCTTACATTATGCTGTAGTCAGGTATAAAAACTTAGCATGCTGCTGCTCAATATCAGTTTGTTTGTATCGTCGAACCATATACGTCGATCCAAATATTTCCGAACATTGCTAAAGGATACAAGAAGAAGCGGTCGTCCGTTTGTAGCTGTCAGAAAAGTTCACCAAGCACGCCGTCTCAGATGGCACAATACACTAGCTCCAACTAAATTCCGAATACTGCCCAAACATAAGGCCCTTTTCAGGGCCATCATTTATCAATAAAGAATCGAATTGAAGTTTTGTTATTACAAGCATCAGAAAGTGGCTTGCCAAGAGCGTTGGATAGTAAGTGAGCCCCTTGTGAACAATATCGTCGGTATGTCGTAGAATGGCACGAAATAAAAAGGTATCATTTGTGTGATTTGTTGACAGTTTCGTGTAATGATTCAATTTACAATAACATTCATTAAATGCTCTTTTTAGGATTACCATATAGATAAATATGTTCGAATATTTTAGATTTCGATGTAAGTGTATTGATATTTCGGTATTTCCATTAGAAATAACGAATTAACTGCTTTTAATACAACCTATCAGAAGATAGTCAAAATTGTAGCATTGTAGTCTAAAGTGTATTCTACTTCACTCCGGTTATGTCTCTGACATTACACACCCATCTTTTTTCGCGAACGTTTTAATTTTACCGATCTTCGAAAGTCTACTTTCATTGTAAAGATATTAAATTTTCACCAATATTCACGTTAGGTGTTTCTGAATCGGTTGGTGTGTGAATGATTAAAATCCATCTAGTAATAGCGGAGTTATAAGCGTGCAAACCTGACATAGTTTCGTTACATAGGAGATAGTTTAGATTTTAGGATGACACCTAGCCCCAGATAGTGGAGTAAGACATTTTCAATGCCAAAACTTTATTATTTTATCATGTTCAATAAAATTTATAATTCTTTGGAAAACTGGTAGCCAACCGAACATTACATAATGCAGCTTACTTTTAGTTTGACTAGAACTAGAAGGAAAATGAACCCTAAGAGCATGTTCAGGAGTGTTTCAGTTTTAGATTCATAATTTTGACAGTTCTATAATATGAAACAGAAAATTTTAAAACTGGAATTTGTTGCCCCAGCAGTAGTTTTAGCGGGTGTTCTATTCAGTTTAAAATTTATGTCTCGGCATGCCTTCAGCGTTACTGCATTCAAATTTATTTTTCCCCAGTCCATCGGGTCTAAGTTTATTTATTTATTAACAGATTAAGGCCGAAGTGGCCTGTGCCGTATACAAAAGATTCCTCCATTCCAATCGGTCCATAGCCGCGCGTCGCCAGCCACGCAGTCTGCGAAGGGTCCGCAAATCGTCTTCCACCTGGTCGATCCATCGTGCTCGCTGCGCGCCACGTCTTCTTGTACCGGTCGGATTGCAATTGAGAACCGTTTTCACAGGGCTATTGTCCGACATTCTGGCTACGTGCCCGGCCCACCGTAGTCGTCCGATTTTCGCGGTATGACAGATGGGCGGCTCCCCCAACAGCTGATGCAACTCATGGTTCATTCGCCGTCTCCATGTGCTGTCTTCCATCTGCACTCCACCGTAGATGGTACGCAGCACTTTCCGTTCGAAGACACCAAGTGCGCGTTGGTCCTCCACGAGCATGGTCCAGGTCTCGTGCCCGTACAGAACTACCGGTCTAATCAGCGTCTTGTAGATGGTCAACTTCGTACGACGGCGAATTCTGTTCGACCGAAGTGTCTTGCGGAGGCCAAAGTAAGCACGATTTCCTGCCACGATGCGTCTACGAATCTCTCTGCTGGTATCATTGTCGGCAGTCACCAGTGAGCCCAAGTACACGAACTCTTCAACCACCTCGATTTCGTCGCCACCTATGCAAACTCGAAGCGGGCGGTTCTCATTCTCTTCTCGTGAACCTTTTCCTATCATGTACTTTGTCTTCGACGTGTTGATGGCAAGTCCGACGCGCTTGGCTTCTCTTTTCAGTCTGATGTAGGCTTCCTCCATCTTCTCAAAGTTTCGTGCGATAATATCAACGTCATCGGCGAAGCCAAGTAGCAGAACGGACTTTGTGAAAATCGTACCACTCGTGTCCATCCCTGCTCTTCTTATTACACCTTCCAGCGCGATGTTGAATAACAGACACGAGAGACCATCACCTTGCCGTAACCCTCTGCGTGATTCGAAGGGACTCGAGAGCGTCCCTGAGACACGTACTACGCACATCACCCGATCCATCGTCGCCTTCACTAATCGCGTCAGTTTGTCCGGGAATCCGTACTCGTGCATAATCTGCCATAGCTGATCTCGATCGATAGTGTTGTATGCGGCTTTGAAGTCGATGAACAAATGATGTGTGGGCACATTGTACTCGCGGCATTTCTGCAGTACTTGACGAAGAGCGAACACCTGGTCCGTGGTAGATCGTTCGCTCATGAAACCCGCCTGGTACTACCCCACGAACTCTCTTGCAATTGGTGATAGTCGACGGCATAGTATTTGGGAGAGTACCTTGTAGGCGGCGTTCAGCAGGGTGATTGCTCGGTAATTACAACAATCCAGCTTGTCGCCCTTTTTGTAGATAGGACACACGACACCTTCCATCCACTCCTCCGGTAAAATCTTCTCCTCCCAAATCTTGGTAATCACCCACTGCAGCGCTTTAGCCAGTGGCTCGCCACCGTGTTTTAGTAGCTCGCTTGGTATTTGGTCAACCCCAGCGGCTTTATTATTTTTGAGCCGGCTGATTTCCTCCTGAATTTCTTGGAGATCCGGAGCCGGTAATGTAATGTCTTCCGCGCGTGCTCCCAGGTGCGTTACCGTGCCATCCTCGTCGTCTGCTGCATCGCCGCTCAGGTGTTCTTCGTAGTGCTGCCGCCACCTCTGGATCACCTCACACTGGTCCGTGAGAAGATTCCCGTTTGTATCTCTGCACATGTCGGCCTGTGGTACGTGGCCCCTGCGCGAGCGGTTCAACTTCTCGTAGAATTTTCGTGTGTCTTTAGCGCGGTACAGCTGCTCCATCGCTTCGCGATCTCGGTCTTCCTGCTGGCGCTTTTTGGTCCGGAAAACCGAGTTCTGCCTGTTCCGTGCCTGTTTATATCGCGCCTCGTTCGCCCTCGCGCGGTGTTGCAGCATTCTCGCCCATGCTGCATTCTTCTCTTCGACTAACTGCTCGCATTCGTCGTCGTACCAGTCGCTTCTTCCGTCCGGGCCCACCGTACCTAGTGCAGTGGCTTCGGTGCTACCTATGGCAGATCGGATATCTCTCCAGCCATCTTCAAGGGCAACTGCGCCTAGCTGCTCTTCCGTTGGTAGTGCCACTTCCAACTGCTGCGCGTATTCTTGAGCCACTCTGCCATCTTGTAGCCGCTCGATGTTTAGCCGCGGCGCTCGGCTTCGACGAGAGCTATGCACTGTCGAAAGTTTTGAGCGCAAGCATACTGCAACCAGGTAGTGGTCCGAATCTATATTCGCACTGCGATAAGTGCGGACGTTTGTGATGTCCGAGAAGAATCTACCGTCGATTAGAACGTGGTCGATTTGATATTTTGTTGCTTGGTCCGGTGATCTCCAGGTGACTTTTTGGATATCTTTGCGAGGGAAGAAGGTGCTTCGGATTACCATTCCACGGGAGGCTGCGAAGTTCACACATCGTTGGCCGTTGTCATTTGATACGGAATGCAGGCTGTTAGGCCCGATCACCGGTCTGTACATTGCCTCCCTTCCTACCTGTGCGTTCATGTCGCCGATGACAATTTTCAATTTTTTCGGGTCTAAGTGTCTGTGCTGAAAACTTTGCATGTATTAAAAACACAGTTCTAAACGTGTTTTAAAATCATCAACAAATAGAACAGCGTCGTATAACAGTTTTAAATTTTGAAAAAAAACTGTTCGAAATTATATTCGAAATAGGAAATATAAAATAAAACGCTCCTGAACATGTCCTAAACGATACTAGGGTAAATGATATTGAATTGAAAAATATACTATACGACATATTAAAATGACGTGATGCGTTAAAAACATCATACACCGCTAAATTTAACATATTTTCATCCATCTTTCATGATTGTATATAGCTAGAAATATTTCTAAAACACTAAATTTTCTGAAATTAATTTACTTTGTTTTTTGATACATTACATCGTCTTGAGTGAACTTTAATTAACAAGCTTGCTTATGCTAAAACGCTCGAAAAGTGGAGTTTTATATTCTGGTTGCAGTTGAAAATCGAAATATTGAACCTGCGCCTTTCGTTTTTTCCCTATTTGCAGAGTGGGCAAGTAATGCGCATCTTGTGTACATGTTAGAGAATCAACTTGCCCATCATCTACACCAGTTGCGCTTTAGTTCCGCACGATGTGAATAGGAGAAAAATTGAAAGGCGCAAGTTCACTAGATCGATTTTCAACTGCAACCAGAATATATTCTAAAGTTAGCAATCACAAGTATATTTTCGACTGAATCGATTGGAAATACTACAGAAAATATCATGATTTGGGTTTTGAATAAAGTATAATTATGGTGATCGTTCTCAGCGGTAGGACCCGTTTCCTGCCATCCAAGTTTCGACACACAAAACCTCTAACGAATTAAAACTACATGGAAAAGCAGCACACAAGACGAACTGTGATAGTAAAAGAATAGAAACAATAAACTACGATCAATCGACCGCCGCCGGCGGTGGCTGAGTTGAATTGAACTGATTTTATTTGGTACTTTTGTTGCTGGTAATAATACGGTGGCGAGGGTATATGAACAGATTGCGCTCTGCCGCAACATACTCCCCCACCAAAACGAATGTTTTTAAATATATTTTGGATGTTGATTATTCTGAACTCTGAGGATATAACCACAGACTAACAGACATAACACTCAAAAACAAAGCTTCGCCCGCTTTAACGGTCATTTTAAATATATTTGTAGTTGGGACTGTGGCCACATTTGAAATTATGGCGCCACTGACATATGAACAAGCATATGGGGGATAGACCACTAGTGAACAATTGTTCCAAAACCTGAGGGGTAACCCACCAGTAAGTGAGTGATTGGGACTGTGAATAAAAGGTGGAGCTAGTGTTCTGGGAAAATTGTCAGATCGATGTTTTTTGAGGGAATTCCCTCATAGTGTTATGTCTGTTAGTCTGTGATATAACTTCAAGAATGACTTGCATTCCATACTAGATTCCTCCATCGTTGCTTGGATTGTCGGTGGTATTTTGTAATGGCGACATGCTGGCGTTTCGGGACTTACTGCTACGGAGCACTTGCTGATGGATGAACGCATTCGGAGACGTTGCGATCCGCGCAACTGGGAGTAGATTTCGGTGGAAATTGCATTCTACTAAGCGGCTGCAAGTACGCCCACACTGATATAGCACCGCAGGGGGTTGATTTTGCTATACAGCTGCATACCCGCTCACACCGGCATAGCTGAAGTGACGTAGAGCAAGTCCGTAGCCGATTCTCCTTACATGAATTCCCACTTTCGAAATATCAAACTATCGGCTGGCAGGTTGTTGTGGCACGATGGTATCCTGGTCACGGTACCAGATGATCTAGCAGTCCTAACACCAGCACACTTCCTGATTGGCACTTCACAATACGCTCTCCCCGACGCCGACGTCAGCCAGATGCCGATCGGCCGTCTTGATCACTATCAACGTCTCCAGCATCGAGCACAACAGTTTTGGTACCAGTGGAAGACCGAATACCTTCAAGAAATGCAGAAAAACAACAAACATATCGCACCAAACACTGCTTTCCAGCCCGGCAGATTGGTAGTGGTCGTCGACGAGTTTCTCGCACCCGTAAAGTGGTCATTAGCGAGAATTATCAGCACCTGTCCTGGACCAGACGGCCTTACCTGCGTCGTTGAATTACGCACCAGCAAGGGAATCATTCGCCGACCGATTACGAAGATATGCCTGCTGCCCTATAATGAAGAGTAAACAGAATATTTCAGTGTTAGAGATAAGCGAAGAACTATGTGTTGACTCATTGAATTTGATTCCAAATGATTGATTTTGTTTTGCTAGGAGTTAAGCCAGAGTGAAACTCAGGAATTTCAGGTGGCGGCGATGACAGTTCTCAACACTATCGGTTGAAAAGGCTACACCCGAATGCAGTCAGTGCTGTCAGTTGACTTGCTATAAATTAGAGTGTAAAAAATTGAATTGAAACAACGTAGGTTTAAATTGTAGTAATATTAGCAATAAAAATCTTCTTTCCCATTTGAACCGTCGAGAGGAACAGACCGCGAATAAAAGTTTTTCCGCTGTACTAGTAGTGCGTAGTTATTCCTCGTGAACCATATTCCATCGGTATCCCGTTTTCTATTGTGCCTTTACGAGTCGTCCGTGTGCGAGTCCCGAAAGCTCTAACCGCCGGAAATCACGATCCTGCCTCAACATATGGTTTTGTCGTGACTAACGACTTACCTTTCAATATAGGGGCCCCTTTTCAAAATTTCGGCAGAAAAATGATGTAAGATTTTGAACGCTTATATCTTTTGTTGTACTGAATGGATTTAATCAATTTCTTTGGCATTTTGTCGAAAATATTTGTACCAATGTTGTATTAAATTTTGGAATATGTAGGACATTCATTATCAACGGAAAAATAGTGTTTTGAAAAATCTTTCGAAAACGACTCGGAAAAGTGAAAATTTTCAGCCCATCCCGCACAGAGCCGTCAAAATGGTGCAGCAAATGAACAATAAAATAATGAAAAGTTTATATATAGGTTCACTACATGTTTGTTCCTTTGATTATTCGTATTGGGTTGCTTGACGAGAGCAGTTGGTGGGGGAAAGCCGGCATATTAGTTTCGGTTATGTCATTAGAACCCGGGCGGAAAGGAAAGGCTCATGCACGCCACGAGAACGAGCGAGAAAGCGATAGTAGTGAATATTAGCGAAAGCGTTACGTACAATTTGAACCTTAATAACTTTTCTTCTACTAAACGGATTGCCAATCTTGTTTCATAAATCGGAAGGAAAACGTTCAACGCTTGCTACCGATACGTTGTTTGCTATATAAAATTTGTTTAAATAGTTCAAAAACTACTTTAAATGAGAATCAACATTAATGATAAAACCTATAAATAGGGGTGTCGCAGCTTTTCTCAAAGCCAGACGTGTGTAAGACGCAGTGCATAACAGACGTGCGTGGTCGTGAGAAGCTGCATCGGACGACCAATCAAATTGGCTACCACCGGAGAGAGGAAAAACGGTGGTGGCGGTGAGAAGGCCAAAAAGCCAAAGGCTAAGAAACGCAGTCACTGAAAAGGCGGTAGTAACTGCCACTAAAAATGCTACCAAAACATCGAAGGCTGCAAAGCGTACTCATTCGGTGTGAGCTACGAAAGGGGAAAGATTGTATGGATGTACGCAGTAAAAACAATCTTCGGCAAGGTTTGAATTGTTTTAAAAGATTCCCGTCTTGTATCAACATAGACAAACCGTCCTTATTAGGACGAATGCAAAATGGAAAAAGAATTTAATTAGAAAGTTTCTTTTATTAACCAGTATTAAGTTTGCGCTTGGTAATTCTGTACTTTTACCAGTGAATCATGAGAAAATGTTTTTCTAATCTACAAATCCGAAGGTTTTTGCAAATCCTTCCAAGAAAATCAGTGAATGTGGCAACTCTGCCACTAAGCGAAAGCTACACCAAAACGAATGATGAAAATATTTTCATTTATCGAACAAAAGGACGGCCTTCCATCTGCATTGTAAAGTCTATAAATAGGAACACCATGATGAAAACTGTGCTCATTCGGTGTGAGCTGCGAAAGGGGAAAGATGTATGTACGCAGTAAAAACAATCTTCGGCAAGGTTTGAATTGTTTTAAAAGATTCCCGTCTTGTATCAACATAGACAAACCGTCCTTATCAGGACGAAGGCAAAATGGAAAAAGAATTTAATTAGAAAGTTTCTTTTATTAACTAGTATTAAGTTTGCACTTGGTAATTCTGTACTTTTACCTGTGAATCGTAAGAAAATGTTTTTCTAATCTACAAACCCGAAGGTTTTTGCAAATCCTTCCAAGAAAATCAGTGAATGTGGCAACTCTGCCACTAAGCGAAAGCTACACCAAAACGAATGATGAAAATATTTTCATTTATCGAACAAAAGGACGGCCTTCCATCTGCATTGTAAAGTCTATAAATAGGAACACCATGATGAAAACTGTGCTCATTCGGTGTGAGCTGCGAAAGGGGAAAGATGTATGTACGCAGTAAAAACAATCGTCGGCAAGGTTTGAATTGTTTTAAAAGATTCCCGTCTTGTATCAACATAGACAAACATAGAATTTAATTAGAAAGTTTCTTTTATTAACTAGTATTAAGTTTGCGCTTGGTAATTCTGTACTTTTACCAGTGAATCATGAGAAAATGTTTTTCTAATCTACAAACTCGAAGGTTTTTGCAAATCCTTCCAAGAAAATCAGTGAATGTGGCAACTCAGCTACTAAGCGAAAGCTACACCAAAACGAATGATGAAAATATTTTCATTAATCGAACAAAAGGACGGCCTTCCATCTGCATTGTAAAGTCTATAAATAGGAACACCATGATGAAAACTGTGCTCATTCGGTGTGAGCTGCGAAAGGGGAAAGATGTATGTACGCAGTAAAAACAATCGTCGGCAAGGTTTGAATTGTTTTAAAAGATTCCCGTCTTGTATCAACATAGACAAACCGTCCTTATCAGGACGAAGGCAAAATGGAAAAAGAATTTAATTAGAAAGTTTCTTTTATTAACTAGTATTAAGTTTGCGCTTGGTAATTCTGTACTTTTACCAGTGAATCATGAGAAAATGTTTTTCTAATCTACAAACTCGAAGGTTTTTGCAAATCCTTCCAAGAAAATCATAGAATGTGGCAACTCTACTACTAAGCGAAAGCTACACCAAAACGAATGATGAAAATATTTTCATTTATCGAACAAAAGGACGGCCTTCCATCTGCATTGTAAAGTCTATAAATAGGAACACCTTGATGCGAAGCGTACTCATTCGGAGTGAGCTGCGAAAGGGGAAAGATGTATGTACGCAGTAAAAACAATCGTCGGTAAGGTTTTAATTGTTTTAAAAGATTCCCGTCTTGTATCAACATAGCTATCTACAAACCGTCCTTATTAGGACGAATGTAAAATGGAAAAAGAATTTAATTAGAAAGTTTCTTTTATTAACTAGTATTAAGTTTGCGCTTGGTAATTCTGTACTTTTACCAGTGAATCATGAGAAAATGTTTTTCTAATCTACAAACTCGAAGGTTTTTGCAAATCCTTCCAAGAAAATCAGTGAATGTCGCAACTCTGACACTAAGCGAAAGCTACACCAAAACGAATGATGAAAAGATGGGTTGGTGATGTATATGACATAACAGGGGTGTCGTGACCACACTTCGAAGTTATTTCAAATCTTGCAAAGCATAAATTGACATAATTTCAATGATTGTTCCTTTATGAATGAAATGACAAATTTTCAGGTCAACGCGGCAATAACTTTGCAATTTATAGAACAATTTTATATTTTTAGTTATCATATATTAACTGTCATCTCTTCCAAACAACTTAACCCTCTGCTGCCAACCCCGTGGTTTTGCAGGGTTAAGGAGAATCATTGTAAAATGTCCAATACATGATTTTATGTTGTTACCTCCACTAAAAACACTTCAGAACACTTCCACCTGTCATACATGCACATTGTCTGCTTGTTGAAATCATTATATGAAATTATTGACCTGTATTCAATGCGGAGAACTCGTTAATAAAATTGTTTTGCTGAATATACTAACGAACGGGATCCCCAGGAAAATTTCGCTGAGCCCGGTGAATCGAACTTAATGCGTAAAATTTAGCCATTTGAAAGAGATACAAGCAGAATTTTAAGAATATGATCATCGCGGTTATGTCCCGGACATTACCCGCTCCTAGGTTTTTGCTAAGTGTGTTCATTTTTGTACGAAAAAGATTCCGATGGTTGTTTCGAGAGATTTTAACATTGATATTTCAAAGGAAGAAAATTGTTCATTTCATGAATGAATGTCTCAACCAGCTTAGAATCCAGCGCATCCCCTATCAACGCAGACGCCAACAATAAAGGTTCTTTTCAAAACCACCATAATTATTATAAAGAATAACTTGAAACAATCCCACATATTTCATTGAGTATCATTCGATTTGAATTACAAGTCAAACGAGTAGTCACGACACTCCGGTTATGTCCTAGACATTACCCACCCATCTTTTTTGATATTAAATCGCACTACAAATAATCGTGATTTAGACTACCAATTTCCGCTATTCACTTTTAGAGGAGCTATTTTGATAGCATTTTGCATTCAGGGGTTATAGATGTTGGGCTGGGAAAAACTCTGATTTGCTTTTGGCATGTTTTCATAGGTTATACTTTCGAGAAATTTCTAAGAGATTTGGACATTAAAACTTATTAAAACATTTCCAAATATATTTTTATCTTCTTAGGTTACCAATAATTCATTTGAAACATGTTGCAGCTTTCAAACAGAGTTTTAACTATAGTCCTAATCAAATTTATTTTTAGTTCCATTCAAGATAAGCACATTCCCACTCATGCTCAATATTCTTCAGTCAATAAAACTGTAATACTGATTACAATCAGAGTAAAATTTGAAATCCAATCCACAAAATTTCAAAATTTTTAGTTTTACCTAGCGGCGAGTGAGGTGAGACGCCAAAACTCACTTCACTGTCACATGACTTTTATCACCCTTACGAGTCGAGTCGGGTGACGTAAGGGTGAGAGGTTCATTTCAGGGTGAGTGACAACATGAATCACAAGTGACTTGGTGTTCATTTTGTGAAATGTCAATTTCAATGTTTTGGTTTTTTTACTCTTGCAGCTTGTTCCTGCTGTGCTTAATAATTGAATTGAATACTTTACGCTGACGTCACAAATGAACTCAAGTGAACTTTTTGACAGTTCGCTTGCACTGTTTACATGGACTTGGAAAAATTCTTCGCGATTTTTTTTTTCAATTTGTTTATTTGATAAGGCACGTATGCGTTAGCTCAAAGGTGCCATTTTTTCATTGTTTTACATTTTGAATTTCTTAAAACTAGGGGGTTACACATTTCAATATTATTTTGTTTTATATAATGAAACTAAAAAAAAACTTTACAGCTAACTTATACATATAAAAGAGGGTATAATATAATATTCGTAAGATTTGGGGGACGGGTCATTTTGTGTGTTCTTTGTATAGTAATTCACTTTATGATTTTTAGAAGGGAGATTATAGGAGAAATTAATTATTAACTAAGCGGAACATTTTACAAGCTTATTAACTAGAAATAACTAGAGAGAGTGGTTCAAGATTAGGGGGAATTAATTAGGGCTATTTTAAAGTAGTGGTACTGTTGTGCATTTCTTAATGAGACTAAATATTGATCAACTAAAACTAGAAGATAGGGGGGCACATAGGTTTTGGGGAGATATTCAAGGGGAGAAGGGGGTGAAGTCATACATCTGTGTATCAGAGACATGAGAGGGTGGGTGGACAAGGCTGAATGGGGGGGGGGGGAAGATATAAACTTTCAGTTTCCGGCATCAGGAATTAACGGCCAGGATTACAGATTCGAACGGATTGATCAACTAAAACTAGAAGATAGGGGGGCACATAAGTTTTGGTAAGATATTCAAGGGGAGAAGGGGGTGAAGTCATACATCTGTGTATCAGAGACATGGGAGAGAGGGTGGACAAGGCTGAACGGGGGGGGGGGGGGGAGGGGGTTATAAACATTCAGTTTCCGGCATCAGGAATCAACGGCCAGGATTACAGATTCGAACGGATGCATCAAGTATTGGGACGCCGGGCGGTTTTCCTCGAGCCGGCAGGGGTTCCTCCAGACGATTTCGTAGTACGGCTCAGATACGGATCGGAAACACACCGCGTTGCGCGTGTGATGTTGTACTGTAGATCTCGTGTTGTTGGTTCATTCGACAGATGTTTTCGTCTTGGAGTCGTATCAAACCATCGTTGGGGTACGGTAGGCGGAAGAGGGCACTTCTGGGAATGATAAGAGAAAAGATAGGGGCATTTAAATTTGGATATTGATGGTTTTGAGGAACGTGTATATAAGGGACATGTAGAGAATATCGCGGCTTGCTAGTACATCTCGAACCGGGACATTGGGTGATCTTCCTCGGGCCCGAAGGGAATCGAATAGTTGAGATCTGGCAGAACAGTACTCGGCGCATGCCCAGACAATATGTTCGATTTCGTGATAACCGTTGCCACAAGCGCAGATACCGCTATCCACGAGCCCAATACGCCGGAGATGTGCGTCCAGCGTGTAGTGATTGGACATGAGCCGAGACATCACGCGAATGAAATCCCGACCCACATCCATCCCCCTGAACCAAGGTTTCGTCGATACCTTAGGGATTATCGAATGTAGCCACCTTCCCAGTTCACCATTGCTCCATGAAGTTTGCCAACTTTCGAGGGTTCTGTGATGAGTAATACTGAAAAATTCGCTGAAGCTAATTGGTCTTTCATATATGTCACCTTGTAAAGCGCCCGCCTTAGCTAAAGAGTCCGCTTCTTCATTACCTGGAATGGAGCAATGAGAGGGAACCCAAACTAAGGTAATCTTGTACGATCTTACAGACAAAGCACGCAGGCGCTCCCAGATTTTCCCCAGAAAATATGGAATGTGCTTTCTAGGTTTCATTGAACGGAGAGCCTCGATTGAGCTGAGGCTATCCGAGACAATAAAGTAGTGATCGGTGGGCAAAGTATCAATGATCCCAAGGGTATACTGAATAGCAGCAAGTTCTGCGACGTAAACTGAAGCAGGATCATTGAGTTTGAATGAGGCGGTAGGGTTTTGATTGAATATACCGAAGCCAGTGGAGCCGTCGAGGCTTGACCCGTCGGTGTAAAACATCTTGTTGCAGTCGACTTCTCGAAATTTACTATGAAAAATGCTTGAGATCACTTGCGGACGTATGTGATCCGGGATGCCACGAATCTCGTCTTTCATGGATGTGTCGAAGAATACAGTTGAATCAGAAGCATGAAAGAGATTGACACGGTTGGGATAGTATGAAGAAGGATTGATATTTTGTGCCATGTAATCGAAGTACAAGGACATACATCGGGTTTGAGAATTGAGCTCGACAAGCCTTTCGAAATTTGCAATTACTAACGGGTTCAAGATATCGCATCGGATGAGCAATCGATATGAGAGGTCCTAAAATCGATTTTTCAGCGGAAGGACGCCCGCCAGCACTTCTAAACTCATCGTATGTGTCGAGTGCATGCAACCCACCATGTTCCGGTTATTGTACGGAGAAAGTTGATCCTTTGCTGGCATTTCTGTTTCAGATACCTAATGTGACATCCCCAGGTTCCTTTAGAGTCGAACCAGACCAGAGATATTTGAAAGTTGAAACCTGAGCAATAGTTTGACCCATTAATTGAAGCTGTAGTTGCGCTGGTTCACGCTTCCTTTAAAATACGACTAGCTCAGTTTTCTCCGTGGAGAACTCGATACCTAGCTGGAAGGCCCAAGTAGACAAATTGTTCAAGGTATCTTGCAATGGTCCTTGCAGATCGACGGCTTTGGGACCTGTAATAGAGACCACACCGTCATCTGCAAGCTGCCTTAGCGTGCAGGAATTGACAAGACATTCGTCAATGTCATTTCACGTAAAAGTTATAGAGAAGGGGGCTTAGACATGAGCCCTGGGGAAGACCCATGTAGCTAATTCGTGATGTCGATAAATCACCATGCGAAAAATGCATATGTTTTTCAGACAGCAAGTTTAGCAAAAAGTTGTTTAGAGTCGGTGAAAGACCAAGCTGGTGCAGCTTCTCAGAAAGAATTTTGATAGAAACTGAATAATAGCATAAGCTATTTGAATTTCTGTTGAGAGCAACGCAAGACAATCGTTTGTACCTTTGCCTTTGCGGAAACCAAATTGTGTATCTGACAGTAAGCCATTTGCTTCAACCCAATTATCGAGGCGAAACAAGATTATTTTCTCGAACAACTTTTAGATACAGGACAGCATCGCAATCGGTCGATACGAGTTGTGGTAGGAGGCTGGTTTTCCTGGTTTTTGAATGGCGATGACCTTCACTTGCCTCCAGTCATGAGGGACAATATTACCCTCAAGAAACTTATTAAATAAATTCAACAAGCGTCTCTTGGCAGAGTCTGGCAGATTCTTTAACAAGTTAAATTTTATTCTGTCTGGCCCTGGGGCTTTATTGTTACATGATAAGAGAGCAAGTGAGAACTCCACCATCGAAAACGGTGTTTCGTTCGCGTTATTGTGAGGGGACGCGGCGCGGTAGATCTTCTGTGCCGGGGCGGAATCCGGACAAACCTTCTTGGCAAAATCGAATATCCAACGGTTTGAATATTCCACGCTCTCATTAGTACTGTTTCGGTTTCGTAAGCGCCGGGCCGTACTCCAAAGAGTGTTCATCGATGTTTCTCTCGTTAGTCCGTCGACGAACCGGCGCCAGTAGCTACGTTTTTTGGCTTTTATCAAACTCTTCATGCGCGTTTCCGCCATCGCGTACTGTCGGTAGCTAGCTGGCAGCCCGTCGTCCCGGAAGGTCTTATACGCAGCGGCCTTCTCCGCGTACACGTCTGAGCATTCTTTGTCCCACCATGGATTGGGAGGACGCCCGCGTGAGTTCGCGTCTGGTACGCGTTTAGTCTGAGCTATCGAGAATCAAGCCAGCCAGGAACCCGTACTCTTCCTCCGGAGGAAGCTCTTGAGTGCACTCGATTTTGTCGGATATCGCGGACGCGTAGCTCTTCCAATCAATATTTCGTGTGAGGTCATACGAAACAATGATTGTATTCGGTGACTACCTTCCACATGCAATCTAACCGCAGCGATGTCGAGCAGAGGGACAGATCTAAGGCGCTCGGTCGCGCTGGAGGGGCAGGAATCCGTGTCATTTCACCCGTATTCAAAATAGTCATATTGAAGTTGTCGCAAAGCTCATGGAGTAGGGTAGATCGATTATCGTCATGAAGGCAAACCCATGCCGTGCCGTGGGAGTTGAAGTCACCTAAAACTAGCCTCGGTGCAGGGAGGAGTTCCGCAATATCGCAAAGCCGTCGGTGGCTATTCTTTGCGATTTGCATCGAGCGAATCTAGTCGTCCTAAATTTTTCTAAGTCCATGTAAACAGTATTAATGATTTCCTACTCAATCAAACCTATGAGCTTATAACTTGGCTCGGACCGCTTCTTGGACCATGATATTTGGCCACGTTGTAGCTAAAGGTCCCCGGAACAGGTATGACCTGATTCCAGAGGGTCTCATCTCCGACCCTAGAACAATTTTTTTCAAATTTAAAAATTTATGAACATATCACAAGGCTGTATGATATCCTACTCAATCAAACCTATGAGCTTATAACTGGGCTCAGACCGCTTGTTGGCACTTGATATTTGGCCACGTTGTAGCTAAAGGTCCCCGGAACAGGTATGACCTGATTCCAGAGGGTCTTATCTCCGACCCTAGAACAATTTTTTTTCAAATTTAAATTTTTTTGAAAATATCACAAGGTTGTATGATGTCCTACTCAATCAAAGCTATGAGCGTATAACTGGGCTCAGACCGCTTGTTGGCACTTGATATTTGGCCACGTTGTAGCTAAAGGTCCCCGGAACAGGTATGACCTGATTCCAGAGGGTCTCATCTCCGACCCTAGAACAATTTTTTTCAAATTTAAATTTTTTTGAAAATATCACAAGGTTGTATGATGTCCTACTCAATCAAACCTATGAGCGTATAACTGGGCTCAGACCGCTTGTTGGCACTTGATATTTGGCCACGTTGTAGCTAAAGGTCCCCGGAACAGGTATGACTTGATTCCAGAGGGTCTCATCTCCGACCCTAGAACAATTTTTTTCAAATTTAAAAATTTATGAAAATATCACAAGGCTGTATGATATCCTACTCAATCAAACGCATGAGCTTATAATTTGGCTCAGACCGCTTTTTGGCACTTGATATTTGGCCACGTTGTAGCTAAAGGTCCCCGGAACAGGTATGACTTGATTCCAGAGGGTCTCATCTCCGACCCTAGAACAATTTTTTTCAAATTTAAAAAATTATGAAAATATCACAAGGCTGTATGATGTCCTACTCAATCAAACATATGAGCTTATAACTTGGCTCAGACCGCTTGTTGGCACTTGATATTTGGCCACGTTGTAGCTAAAGGTCTTCGGAATAGGTATGACCTGATTCCAGAGGGTCTTATCTCCGACCCTAGAACAATTTTTTTCAAATTTAAAAATTTATGAATATCACAAGGCTGTATGATATCCTACTCAATCAAACCTATGAGCTTATAACTTGGCTCAGACCGCTTGTTGGCACTTAAGATTTGGCCACGTTGTAGCTAAAGGTCTCCGGAACAGGTATGACCTGATTCCAGAGGGTCTCATCTCCGACCCTAGAACAATTTTTTTTCAAATTTAAAAATTTATGAACATATCACAAGGCTGTATGATATCCTACTCAATCAAACCTATGAGCTTATAACTTGGCTCAGACCGCTTGTTGGCACTTGATATTTGGCCACGTTGTAGCTAAAGGTCTTCGGAATAGGTATGACCTGATTCCAGAGGGTCTTATCTCCGACCCTAGAACATTTTTTTTCAAATTTAAAAATTTATGAAAATATCACAAGGCTGTATGATATCCTACTCAATCAAACGTAGGAGCTTATAACTTGGCTCAGACCGCTTGTTGGCACTTGATATTTGGCCACGTTATAGCTAAACGTCTCCGGAACAGGTATGACCTGATTCCAGAGGGTCTCATCTCCGACCCTAGAACAATTTTTTTCAAATTTAAAAATTTATGAAAATATCACAAGGCTGTATGATATCCTACTCAATCAAACGCATGAGCTTATAATTTGGCTCAGACCGCTTGTTGGCACTTGATATTTGGCCACGTTGTAGCTAAAGGTCCCCGGAACAGGTATGACTTGATTCCAGAGGGTCTCATCTCCGACCCTAGAACAATTTTTTTCAAATTTAAAAATTTATGAAAATATCACAAGGCTGTATGATATCCTACTCAATCAAACCTATGAGCTTATAACTTGGCTCAGACCGCTTGTTGGCACTTGATATTTGGCCACGTTGTAGCTAAAGGTCCCCGGAACAGGTATGACTTGATTCCAGAGGGTCTCATCTCCGACCCTAGAACAATTTTTTTCAAATTTAAAAATTTATGAAAATATCACAAGGCTGTATGATATCCTACTCAATCAAACCTATGAGCTTATAACTTGGCTCAGACCGCTTGTTGGCACTTGATATTTGGCCACGTTGTAGCTAAAGGTCCCCGGAACAGGTATGACCTGATTCCAGAGGGTCTCATCTCCGACCCTAGAACAATTTTTTTCAAATTTAAAAAATTATGAAAATATCACAAGGCTGTATGATGTCCTACTCAATCAAACATATGAGCTTATAACTTGGCTCAGACCGCTTGTTGGCACTTGATATTTGGCCACGTTGTAGCTAAAGGTCTTCGGAATAGGTATGACCTGATTCCAGAGGGTCTTATCTCCGACCCTAGAACATTTTTTTTCAAATTTAAAAATTTATGAAAATATCACAAGGCTGTATGATATCCTACTCAATCAAACGCATGAGCTTATAATTTGGCTCAGACCGCTTGTTGGCACTTGATATTTGGCCACGTTGTAGCTAAAGGTCCCCGGAACAGGTATGACTTGATTCCAGAGGGTCTCATCTCCAACCCTAGAACAATTTTTTTCAAATTTAAAAATTTATGAAAATATCACAAGGCTGTATGATATCCTACTCAATCAAACGTAGGAGCTTATAACTTGGCTCAGACCGCTTGTTGGCACTTGATATTTGGCCACGTTATAGCTAAACGTCTCCGGAACAGGTATGACCTGATTCCAGAGGGTCTCATCTCCGACCCTAGAACAATTTTTTTCAAATTTAAAAATTTATGAAAATATCACAAGGCTGTATGATATCCTACTCAATCAAACCTATGAGCTTATAATTTGGCTCAGACCGCTTGTTGGCACTTAATATTTGGCCACGCTGTAGCTAAAGGTCTCCGGAACAGGTATGACCTGATTCCAGAGGGTCTCATCTCCGACCCTAGAACAATTTTTTTCAAATTTAAAAAATTATGAAAATATCACAAGGCTGTATGATGTCCTACTCAATCAAACATATGAGCTTATAACTTGGCTCAGACCGCTTGTTGGCACTTGATATTTGGCCACGTTGTAGCTAAAGGTCCCCGGAACAGGTATGACTTGATTCCAGAGGGTCTCATCTCCGACCCTAGAACAATTTTTTTCAAATTTAAAAATTTATGAAAATATCACAAGGCTGTATGATATCCTACTCAATCAAACCTATGAGCTTATAACTTGGCTCAGACCGCTTGTTGGCACTTGATATTTGGCCACGTTGTAGCTAAAGGTCCCCGGAACAGGTATGATCTGATTCCAGAGGGTCTCATCTCCGACCCTAGAACATTTTTTTTCAAATTTAAAAATTTATGAAAATATCACAAGGCTGTATGATGTCCTACTCAATCAAACTTATGAGCTTATAACTTGGCTCAGACCGCTTATTGGCACTTGATATTTGGCCACGTTGTAGCTAAAGGTCCCCGGAATAGGTATGACCTGATTCCAGAGGGTCTCATCTCCGACCCTAGAACAATTTTTTTCAAATTTAAAAATTTATGAAAATATCACAAGGCTGTATGATGTCCTACTCAATCAAACCTATGAGCTTATAACTTGGCTCAGACCGCTTGTTGGCACTTGATATTTGGCCACGTTGTAGCTAAAGGTCCCCGGAACAGGTATGATCTGATTCCAGAGGGTCTCATCTCCGACCCTAGAACAATTTTTTTCAAATTTAAAAATTTATGAAAATATCACAAGGCTGTATGATATCCTACTCAATCAAACCTATGAGCTTATAACTTGGCTCAGACCGCTTGTTGGCACTTGATATTTGGCCACGTTGTAGCTAAAGGTCCCCGGAACAGGTATGATCTGATTCCAGAGGGTCTCATCTCCGACCCTAGAACATTTTTTTTCAAATTTAAAAATTTATGAAAATATCACAAGGCTGTATGATGTCCTACTCAATCAAACCTATGAGCTTCTAGCTCGACTTTCTTCTTCCGAAACTACGTAGTAGCCAATTTTCACTGGAATAGATATTACATTATTCCAGATACCCATGCAATGATAAATGCTTATCTCCTTAGGGACGGTCTTTTTAAAGCTATTAACGTTCAAATTTAGTGTATTCTTCTTTCCTTCATTCATAGTAGAAATCTCTTAACATTTTCCTGGCATCGTAGAACTAGATTACGACACATACCTTTCTACAATAACTTAAAAGCCAGAACGATTGTAACTCCCAAGTAGATGGCACAGAGAGCATCATAACATCAGAGTGCCAATAATTATCCGAAATACTTTGCTAATCTAAGAGGCTTTCCCTTTCATCACTGACATGTGAAATGTACTGCAAAATATATTTATAAAAAAACAATTACTCAGTTCAGTCTGCTGCCTGGGACTTTGCATCTCCTATACATTATTGGAGTATTCGGATGATGTCATTCGTTTAAAATTTTATTTTGTTCAGATTGAACAATAATCATTAAATACATACAAATCTATTAAAACTTTATTGCAAACCTTCCCTAGGTGTATTTTGTTAAGATTGTTCAATAATTATTAAATACATACAACTCTATTAATATTTTACTGCAAGCCATCTTTAGATCTAGGGGGCATTTCCGCGGTGGTTGTAGTGCTCACCCACTTCCTACCATAACTTTACATCACCAACATATAAAATGTACTTCAAAATCTATTTAAAAAACTGTTTATTACTCGGTTCAGCCTGCTATCTTGGACTTTGCATCTCTTGTACATTATTGGAGTATTCGGATTATGTCATTTGTTTAAAATTATATTTTGTTCAGATTATTCAATAATTATTAAATACAATTATATTAAAATTTTAGTGCATACCATCCTTAGGTGTAGGGGGCATTTCCGCGGTGGTTGCAGTGTTCACCGCTAGGTGGCGCATTGTCGTGGGTATTTTTCTCCGCTTTGTGGTTGGTGTCTTCGCTTGGTGGGTCAACTTACTGTAGGGGGGAATTCACGGCGGTCCTAGTCCACACCATCGGAGATGTCTAAGAGAGGGCATGTCTTTGGCACGCAGGTAGCCTATTTTAGGCTACCAGTTGCGGAAGCCAAAAAGTTCATCGAGAGAGGGAAGCTGAAGATCGGCTGGTCAGTATGCCCAGTAAGCATACCCCAGCCGCTTTCAATGGACAGGTGCTATCGGTGCCTAGAGTCCGGCCATAAGTCCTACGACTTCAAGGGTCCAGACAAAAGTAAGTTGTGTCGTCGTTGTGGTGAGGAGGGACACAAGGCACAGGCATGCGATAGGGTACCAAAATGCCTTATCTGCGCCAGTAAGAAGCAAGACCGTCACCATGTTATGGGTGGACCTTCGTATCCCTTCGGTGAGGCCAGTAAGAAGAAACCGTGCAAGTAACACAGCTGAATCTTAACCACTGTGTATCTGCTCAGCAGCTGCTGTGGCAGTCGGTCTCGGAGGCGAGGACAGATGTCGCCCTCCTATCCGACCCGTACAACGTCCCTGTCGATACCGGCAATTGGGTGGCGGGCGGGTCTAGGATGGCGGCAATTTGTACAACGGGACGGTTCCCGGTCCAAGAGGTAGTACATTTCTCTGCGGAGCGTATCGCGATTGCCAATATCAATGGTGAACAGTTCAACCAGATGATCGACAGGCTCTGGACAGCCACTGCGAGTAGTTCTTCATTCGTCACCGGAACCACCATTTCGGCCGTGTCCGCACTGTCTCGTAGTGCAGGTGGCCAGGGGCTTGTGGCTCGAGACGGAAAGAGTACTTCGATAATCGTCGCCAACCGATCTGGAGAGCGTTCTGGGGGTGATCACTGGTCTTGGCCATCACGATTCTGTAGGCGTCACCCCACGGATTCGCGTTGGCACTCTCACACAGGGCCAATTTCGCAGTTCGAAACACTTCACGGCGGTTCTCTCTTGCATCCTCGGTGCGGGCTCTTTGCATCCTACGTCTAGCTCTGAAGCAGGCTGATCGTCGAGCTGCAATCTCGGCACTCCACCAGTATACCGGGCATCTGCCGTTTCTTGGCAAGGTTTTCCTCGGCATGGTGGCGTCGCACGCACGTAGTAGAACGGCTACCAGCGCATCCCCGCCTAGACTGTCGGTGTTGGCCTCCAGTCCCAGGGCCGCGGTGAAAGCTTCGTGTCGAAGTGATTGGACTTCGCCCTGCGTACCTGACAGGGATCTCCCGCCCTCGGATGTTGCACACTGACTCTTAAGACATAGGAAGTGACGCAGTGTACTAGTGACGTCGATCCGAGTGACAGTTGCCTGCCACCGATAAGCTCTGTGGCACTTTACGTTTGGAATTACCAGTGTCTTAAACATTTTCGTTTTTGACAGTGCATTACACCAGTGTAGTCGGTGCTACACTCATTCAAACTTGGGTGTAATCAGTCTATCTCTTTCTTTGCACTCCACCGGTGTAGCACCAAGGAAAAACGAAAACGCCAATAAATTAGCAATTTCCGATAAAAATCATTGCTATCATCAATTGCAACAATAATTTTTTGACATTAAAAATGTCTTACTCCACTATCTGGGGCTAGGTGTCATTCTAAAATCTAAACTATCTCCCATGTAACGAAACTATGTAAGGTTTGCACGCTTATAACTCCGATATTACTAGATGGATTTTAATCATTCATACACCAACCGATTCAGAAACACCTAACTTAAATATTGGTAATAATTTAATATCTCCCCAATAAAAGTAGTCTTTTGGAAATTGGTAAAATTAAAAAGTTCACAAAAAACGGGAAAAATACCATTCGTGAGGCAGATTTCTCAGACACAGCCGTCAAAAGAGGGCAGCTTAGTTGCTCAATGAAACACGAAAAGTCATAAATAGAAGCAACGCATGTCCGTTTAAATCAGTTGTTGCTCTTATCCCACACGAGCAACGTCGTCTCCGGGCGATGCAATAAGCGCTATCGATTTTCGGTAACGTTGGCATTTGCACACACTCGCACCTAAGTGACTAAACCATATAGGGTGATGAGCCTATTTTGGCACCATTATGGAGAGGGTCGCACTATTTTTTGAACAACTTAAAAAGAAGCCATATTACCTATAACCTTTTTCAGAATAAAGTATCAGTGTACTGTTTCTTAAACATCTGTATAATGCTTATTTGGCAGAATTGTCTCAATTTTCAGCATAAATGAAAATAAATGTTCTATTCTGTGCATCTATTCCCACCTGAACGTTCCAATTATCGCCTCATGGGTGTGCCGATTTCCACCTCATCGAAAAACAATCTAGTTGAAACGCAATGCCTCATATTTCATTTGCGTCGATTCTAACTAGGTATCCAGATCATGGACGCCAGCGCGTGATTTGTAAAACGAATTATTCTGCTTTTTTCAGCCGATCAAAACAAACGTAAACATTACGCACACGAAAGAAACTCATCAGCTGTTAGTAGAAGAGCGCCCAGAACTGCGCATGCAGGAAATAACCATGCGAAAGTTAACAACTGGAATATAAAGTTCACATCACACATTACTTCCTCCCGATCCAAATTGTATGTGCAGATGAAAATAAAATATCTGCGATCAACAATTAGTTGAATAACTTGAAATAATTGATTTCTTATACCTGAAATTGCATAACATTATGTTTTCAAGTTCATGTTTTGGTTTGGCCGCACTGGTGATTCTTTTCTGTATGATGGATGCAAAAAGTTGGTTTTGATTGTGGTAGTGTATCAGCAAAACATGCCAATAATAGGAACCCCCGTATTTAGTTTTATCCTATTATAACACTAGGCCTATTCTAGTGTTTGACGAGTGCTTTTAAAGTGAAATAATCGTAAAAAGGTTCTCCAGCTAAAATAAAGGTATGTATCAGTGCAATATTTAATATATTTGTGCCGGAATAACGAGATATGAGGCGGTAAAGGCTGGCTCGAAAGTGTTTATTTTGCTAAGCGCCGTTGCGTCCTGTTTCGGTTCACTACGCGAGTGAGGCGGATTAGCAGATATTTCAATAAGGTGATTTTGTTTTAATTAAAAGTTGGATTTAGTGGATAGTTCTGAATACGTATGTGCACAACAAATAAAGAATATAACTTGAGCTTTTTTTGCACACCTGTTTTAGCCAAATCGATATTGTCATTATCTCATATGCTTGGTTCGAAACCAAGGGGTACGAAATAGGGTCACAATAGGCTCTACTGCCATAATAGGCACATCACCCTACGGTTAGTTTATAAATAGAGGTGACGCGTACCCGTTTGAATCAGTTTTTGTTCTTATGTCGAACGGGTAAGATCATGGCTGCAGCGTCTGGGCACTACAATAAGCGGTAGACGCTATGCATTTTCGGCAGCGGTGGCCGTGTGCGGATTTGTCGGGTACCAGCATGGTGTCACAGAATGATTTGCAAAGTGGGTGGGCGGGGTGGTTTGGATTTAATTCAATACGGTGTGTGCTGCTTAAGAGTGTTGCGTTTGAAAAAAAATATATTTTTATGCATGCGTGTGCGTTGTAACTTGTTAATCCATGTTTACGGCGCTTTGTAGCTGCGTAGGGTAAAGAGCCAATTGGTTTTCATGTTTCATATTTCGGTTATATGTTTTTATCTTACAACGTGCTTCTGTAGTTATTGCACTGTTCAGCAGCGTAGTATTTTATATAGGAGAGTACACTCAGGTTTTTTACGCGGATTTTGAAATTTACGCGGTTTTCATTTACACGGCCTGTATCCGCTGCGTGAAAAATCTGAGTGTAATTGCATCGGAAACAATCACATTCCCAGCAGAACTTTTTGTTTTCTAATTTCAAACACTTTTGTTTCGTACTGCACACAACGGAAAATTTTAAAACAGAACTTACCGTCCCAGCAGCAGTTGAAGCGGGTGTTCTTTTTCGATTCAAATTCAAGCCATGTCTTAAGCGTTACTGGACTTAAAATTGTTTTCCCAGTTTAACCAGTCAGAATATCTGTCCTACCCTATGTATTTAAAACACAGTTCTAATTGCGTTTTAAGGTATACAACAAATACGGTTGGGTATACTAATTTAAATTTTAAAATAAATCTGTTTTAAATTATGAAACAAACCGCTGTACTGAAGATATAATTATGTCAGTCCTATTACCACATAAAACACCTATATAACATAAAACGCTGCAGAATTGGTTTAATAATACAATGTTTACACTACAGAGTTATAACACGTTTTAATAATTAGCAACAAGAAAAATGTCACCAAGATAGCATAAAAACCCGTTTTAACTGGTAGTGCGAACGTTGCATAACAATGTAATTTATCAAATAATTTCATTTTTCCACCACTAATCGATCAAGAAATACTTACACTTAAGATTGTTTACTTAAGTTCATTAGTACATTATTGAAAATTTAATGGAAAATGAAATTTCATATTTTATGGAGAATCTGTATATTTCCGTTGGCGGGCGTGGGTTTCCTCATCACAGCTCTCAATATGGAACTTTTCTTTTGAATATATTTTCTGGACAGACCAGCCTATTTTTACTAGATGGATCAGCCAAATAATGCCAATCACCTAGTGAGATACTTGATTAATTAATAGATTACCGTTAAAAGACCTTCAATAAATTATGTTTTAATGGGGAGGGTATATAGCAAATTGTAACATATGAAAACAGGCGAGTGAACAAGAACGTGTGTCGATATGTGTGATAGATAAAAAAGCTATATTTTTAATGTCACCGTGGTCGTGTCCTGTACACAACCCTTTAATTTTTTATAGTCAGTTTTTAAAATTCATTTAGGTTTGCGTATAATTCCATCTGAAAAAATGACAACTACGAAAGCATATTGTTGTATATCCCGAGATAAACTAGCGTTTCTGCTATATGTGACTCACATGAGTGCGAACGAAACAAAAATAAATGTCAAATCGTTTTTTCGCTTGCACTAATGCAAAGTGAACATGCGCGTAATTCGGCGCAGAGCTTCGTGGCGCCTGGCTGAAATATCGCGGTGTGGATTTTAGAAAAGATTCACAATATTAATTAAACGAATTGTGTGAGCAATAGAGATGAAAAGTCACCAGTTATGGCTAAACACCCAATACATTGAATTAGAAATGTAATGTAAACTAAACAATATAATCAAATACAAAATTAAACACAAGAAAAAAATAAAGGGATTTAATATATGTCAAAAACTTATTGAATTAATACAACATTCTCCCCAATAAGAGTTCAACTAGAAAAATAGCTATATTCACAATATCTGAATTCATTTTTAAATAATTCTAACATCTAACACTAACAATGATTCATTGTTTTTTGTCATCACCGTGGCACTTTATCCGCTAGGTCTCAACGTCTATTTCACCAATGTAACCATCACCTTCACAAAGGTGCTTCACGCACCCGATCACGTTGATTTCCTCAGATTCGTTTCTGAAATGACAAAGTTTCTCGTGCTTATTCCTGTTCGATGAAGTGATGAATTTTGCTGGACAAATTCGACACACAGATGGCCGTTCGCCGGTATGTGTTCTCTCGTGTACCACACAATTTATCTTCTGGATAAAAGTCTTTTCGCAAAAGCTACACTTGAACCTGCGGTTATTTTCGTGGACGTCAATATGCAGTCGCAAATGACGTTTGTTGCTAAAGCACTTGCTACAGTAAGGACAGGGAAGGTTCTTCTCCGGAACAATACCTTCGTGAATTATTGCAGTATGTCTCGCAAGTATACTTTTAGAGCCGAATTTTTTCTGACAAATCGCACACTGGTGTCTGGCCATGTGTTTGTTGCGATGGTCGCTGTAAGCAACGTATACGCTCGAAACGAAACTGCAGCCTTCAACCGGACAAGCGTAGAACTTCGGATTCTTCAATTTACCGTCATTGAACCTCTGATTTTGAACTCGATATTGTGGATCGTTCGGAAAATGGTCAGCCATATGGTAACGGAGTGCTGTTGCGTTGACGAAATTTTTACCACACTCACTGCAGATGTAAGCCTTTTCTCCGATGTGAAGTCGTTTGTGGTTCTGGAAATTGGCCTCGTGGTTGAATCTTCTACCACATTTCTTACATTCAAAAGGCTGTTCCCCTGAAGGAATAAATCTGGTAAATTATGCTTAACTGCAAGAAACTTTCACTTACCTGTGTGAATTCTTACGTGCCTTCTAAGTAATCCACCATCTCGAAATATTTTGCCGCAGTTTTCACACTTATATTTGGCACTGTCAATTATCCTGTGATCCGCCATGTGTTTAAGGAATGGTCGTTTCGCTGCAAAATACCGCCCACAAATATTGCAAGTAGACCCATCCCTGCCAGTCTCGTGTTTTTCTTCCAAATGTGTTGTATAACTAGCCTTTGTGTAAAACCGTAAAGGACAGTGCTCACACAGAAATGGGTAGAGGTGCGATCGAAGGTGCCTATTGAGCGAAATCAGCGTTCTAAACACTTGCGGGTGCGCTTCCGTGTTGCACTGCTCGCATGTGTATGGTAGAATGCTGACGTGCTCTTCGAAGTGTGATTCCAGCGCATTACCATCTTCGTAGGAACTGTTACATATATAGCAGGTATTTGGTATAAGCTCTGGTTTAGGTAACTCTGGAATATTTCTACGCTTTTTGGGAATGATTTTTGGCTTGTAGAGTTCTTTCCAAGAAAACACGTATCGTTTTGGAGCTGAGCTGCGTTCATCTTCTGAATCGGAAGTGAACTCCTGCTTCAAATCGAAAGAATTATCGCATTGCACGAATGCAACGCTTTCTTCGGTAGATTCTTTTATGATCTGTTCCTTTGAATCAATTGTTGCTTGTTCTTCTTGATCGTTCTCCAAATGTTCCTCTTGCATGGGCTCATTAATACATTCCAACTCTTCATTAGAGGGCATGGAAACAATTGCAGTTGATTGTTCTTGTGCGTGAACTTTTTCGATTAATTCAGGCAGTGTCAATTGTTTTTCGTGTTCCTGAAACTGGAAATCATTAGTCTAAAGTAACACGAGTTATTTAACAAATACAAACCATTGGAGCCGGGTACCCTTCAACCTTCTTTATTAACTCACTCAAGTAGGATTCGTTTGGACTCTTAACGTCAAAGAGATGGTCATCGTAAGTTTCGTAATAACTATCCAATTGTCCAGTTTCAATCATATTCTTTAGAATTAGATCGAAATGCATGATTTCAATCCTTACGTTAAAGGCCAAGTCTAGCTTACAGACGCAACTCGTACAGATTTTCATAGGCAACTTAACACCAACATCTAGGCTAAGACCTGTGACTGTGTAGATGATATCTATTAGTGCGACGTTGTGTAGCATTGAGTTAAGTGACAACAGCTCGGACCGTTTTTTCAGACAGATTCTACAAAACAAAGTCCATAATTTGACGTCTTCCATATGCGTTCGGGCTGCGTTCTCCGAAACCAGATTATCACGTTCAATTGGTCGATCCGTGTCTGTTAGATAATCATAATCAAGGTATTCCAAATCTTCGTCACATTCATCAGCGGAATATATTGATGGAATGGCTATAAAAATAAAACATTTCTATTAGTTTTTATAAAATAATATTTTATTAGCGCTTACCTCCATCTAGCAACTGCTTCTGTCCGTTATTCTCAATCAGTTCCGAAAGTAGAAAGTGCTCAGAACAGACATACTTTTGTCTCCAGCGGAACTTTTTACAATCTAAGCCAAGAAATTCAACCCATTTGTGTCGTAGCTCCGTATTCGTTGGAAACAGATGAAAACCTATGCTCTGATCAGCGCCTAATTTTGCATTCTTACAGACTGGGATACAGCACGAACGCAGCATTGTGATGCTGAAGAAATAGGACGAACAAAATATCACTGCAGAAAGCTCAAAATTTCAATAAAAACAAGAATGGGCGAGATGGACCGTGATTGGTCTTAGCCGTCTAAGGACAACACAAAAAAAAACAAGAATGTAAATATTTACATATGACGAAGATCCGACGATTTTTTACCGGTTTTGCAATGTTGCCAATAAAGTGGTGCATACACCTTTGCGACACAACCGATTCTAACTACCCCAGTAAAGTTCAGTCGGAAATGATCTGGAATTCTGGCTGATTCCAGTTCGTATTCCGGCTCGTGACACAACCGATTCTAACTAGAATCGGTTGTGTTACTGGAGCCGAAATACGAACTGGTTCCAGCCAGAATTCCGGTTTATTTCCGGCTGAGCTTAACTGGGAAGGTGCTGTTCCCAGTTAAGCTCCGCCGGAAACGAACTGGAATTCTGGCTGGTTCCAATTCGGATTCTGGCTCCAGTGACACAACCGATTCTAGTTAGAATCGGTTATGTCCGCACACGGTAAAAAAACTTTACCCATTTTATGTATCCAAATTGCCCATTTTCTGAAGTTATTCGAGCTGTCAAAAAATGGGTATTTTTTGCTTTTAACAATGAGTACTTTTTATTCATTTCACAACTACTCGATGAGGTAATGTCAATGGGTATATTGATCTTGATAATGGGTGAAAAATCCTTAAGCATTATTTCAAGTGAGTTAACCTGCAAACTAAGGATCGTAGTGGAACCTGCAAATTATCGCCCTGCATCGGAGTCCGTGGCGGAAACGGAACATTTCGGCAATGCTCCGAAAACAACGTCTGTTTAGACTACTGAGGATGTTGAAAATATGCGCCAGTTCGGCATTTTTAGAGAAGCTATACTTTTATAAGGAAACAATAATGTGAAATGAATGTTATTATTTATGTTTTTTTAATTCAGAAATAATTCTATTAACAGTATTTTTCATTCTGGCGCGAATTTCATGAATGGGTATTTTTTACGCATTTTGTTGTAACAGTTCTGCGAAAAATAATGGGTGAAACATACCCAGGTTGACGTACAAGGTCTGTACTCATTTATGGGTACAAACGCTTTACCCATTTAATGGGTTATTCCACTTTTATTGAAAATGAGTAGTTTTCAAACGTCCAAATAACCGTTCAACAAACGTCCATCGTTGGACCCGTGTTGAACGATTTTGAAACAATTTTTTGGACGTCTCATTGGGTACACGCTCGTAAAAAGTAACTCAAAATTGAGTTTAATCCCACCCATTTCCAGATAAAGTGGAACAACCCTTAAATTGAGTAATTCCAGAGTTACTCAAATTTGAGCAAGCCTGCCTGAACCAAAAACTGAGTAATTATTACTCGGTTTTTGAGTACAATATAATCCACACTAAACCTAAAAGTGCGTCACTATTACTCAGATTTTGAGTTGAAAATTACTCAAATTTTGAGTTCAGTACAACTTTAACAAAACCAAAAATTGAGTGATTATTACTCAGACTTTGAGTTGAACATTACTCAAATTTTGGGTTCAGTAGAACTTTAACAAAACCAAAAATTGAGCGATTATTACTCATATTATGAGCAGAAGCTTACCCAATTTTTGAGTAGACAAAAAAGCCAAAAATTGAGTTGAAATTTCTCAGAGTTTGGGTAGAATGATACTCAATTTATGAGTGCAATATTTCATTAAAACCCAGTAAAGTTCAGCCAGAAATGAGTCAGAATTCCAGCTGGTTCCAGTTAGTATTCCGGCTCCAGTGATACAAACGATTCTAGTTAGAATAGGTTGTGTCACTGGAGCTTGAATACTAACTGGAGCCAGCCGGAATCCGGCTCATTTCCGGCTGAACTTTACTGGGAAACACCCGGATCATGACTTGGAATTCTAAATCATTTCTTTCCGGAGTTCAACTGAAGTGCAACAACCGATTCCTATTTAAACTGGTTCACGATCGATTGTTGCATCTGAACTGGAGCTAAACCTATTTTCATCCAGTGAAGAAATTGGCCGTAAAAATTTTGTTTTGGATGTAATACAATCCAGGCTTTCTTTTCTCATGGAATATTTTTACAATAATACTTAAAGAAACTTCAGTTTATTAAATTTTATGTTTTTTTTTGTAAGTATAGCGTAAATATTACCTCGTAACTTCATTACCGTTTCAGTATCCACCACTTCTGAAATGTTCTGCATGCAGGTTGCTCAAATCCACTCTTAAAATTTAAATGTATTTTACCACAAACACTACAATTCTAGCTCCAACTATTATAAATATTTGAACAAATTATTTTTAAAAAGCTGATGAACGATAACTAAACGAGCCTGTACCTACTAATGGAAAATGGCGGATGACGCTTGGAATTTTTAACTTGGCGAAAAATGGCTTTTCCATTTGGTAACTCCAAAACGGTTTCTTGTGTAATACCCAAAAAGAGAGTCAGAGTTACTCAGAGATATTATACCTGTCAACTCAATTTTTGACGTTCACGAACATCATTCAAAACTGAGTTAAAAACTACTCAGAGTCTGAGTAACTTTTTACGAGCGTGTAGTGTCTGTTTCTTCCAGCCCCCTGTCAAGGACGACGTCTCCCCAGTGAGCAAATTTTCTGGCAGAGACTGCTCTGCTAGATTTCTGTAAGCCTTGGTTTGGCAGCCCTGTTAGATTTTTTCGCGTATCCTGTCGGGTTAGTTGAGCTAGGGCGAACTCGGTTTCGCTCGCGTTTTCTGGCAAATTTTGACAGGAACCGAGCAAAATCCTGGCATAACTCGGACATAAACTGTGCAAAGATCCTGGCAATTCCTACCTGGTAGAATTTAGCACAAATCGAGCAAAAGATCTGACAAAGATGTGGTAGGAAGCGTGCAGAGATCTTGGCCGTACATTTCTATCTGGATTCTGGATAAAAGTGAGCAGCATCGGTTGGTTTAACCGCTTCTGTCAGAAACGGTTGTTGCATTTGAGCGAATTCGTTGCCAGAATTCTCGCACAAATCGCGCAAAATGCTCGCAGAAACTCTGCCAGCATCAATTTCGCTTTGCTCAACTTTTGTTAACTTTCTGCTTGCCACACTGACCGGGTCTGTACAGCCAGCATCACTGCCATGAAAATCAAAACATTGATTTTGAATCGATTGATTAAAAGCTGTAATTAGTTACAAAATGTTGATTTTCTGAATAATATGGTATTAAATCATCCCACAAGATGCGAAACATCGTGTGGAATGCTTAAATATCGTGTATAGAGCCGAACATAATTCTTTGTTTGGGGCTTTATAGCTATAACGCCCCATATATGTTGGTCGCTGTCAAACTCCATCCCAGTGAGCAAATTTTCTGGCAGAGACAGCTCTGCTAGATTTCTGTAAGTCTTGGTTTGGCAGCCATGTCAGATTTTTGCGCGTATCCTTTCGAGTTAGTTGAGCTAGGGCGAACTCGGTTTCGCTCGCGTTTTCTGGCAAATTTTGACAGGAAGCGAGCAAAACCCTGGCATAACTCGGACATAAACTGTGCAAAGATCCTGGCAGTTCCTACCTGGTAGAATTTAGCACGAATCGAGCAAAACATCTGACAAAGATGTGGCAGGAAGCGTGCAGAGATCTTGGCCGTACATTTCTGACTGGATTCTGGATAAAAGTGAGCAGCATCAGCCGGAAATGAACTGGAATTCTGGCTGGTTCCAGTTCGTATTCCGGCTCCAGTGCAACAACCGATTCTAACTAGAATCGGTTGTGTCACTGGAGCCCGTGTACGAACTGGAACCAGCCAGAATTCCAGTTCATTTCCGGCTGAACTTTACTGGGCGGTTGGTTTAACTAGAGCACTCTAGTTAGAGTGTGGCCAAGAGGCCATGACGTATCCATGGTTTGACGTATCCTATAGGTTTAACCGCTTCTGTCAGAAACGGTAGTTTCATTTGAGCGAATTCGTTGTCAGAATTAGGTTTGTTCCAGTACATGGAAGTTACTCCCTGTTGCTCCGGAGCAAAAAATTCTTGCTCCTTTTCACTCCGGTTTGCCACCAGAAGAAGAAAAAAGAGAAGAAGATAGTACAGGAACGATTTTCTCCCTGTTTGCTCCGGAGTACTTCCAGTTTCTCCTGGTACTGGAACAAACCTATTCTCGCACAAATCGCGCAAAATGCTCTCAGAAACTCTGCCAGCAAAGAGAATAGGGAAAGAGACGAATAGTGTGAAGCCAAAAATACCTTATTGAGCAGACCAATCGTGCAATGTAAATAAACATTACTCATGCCTGAGTTGGAGGAGATAAGTATTGTAAATCTATCAAAAAAGAAATTTGAATTTTCGTCAGAATTTAGTGCAATCGTGATTGTAAGGTGCATTCTAGAGTCTATGTATGAGTAAAAACAAGCTTTAGAATTATTTCATCTCTTTGTTTCAAAATGCACATCGTTTGATAAACAAATCCAACGATCGACAAAAGGTTTGTTTTCAAAATATAATAGGAGTCATTTAAAGTGCTGCCTTTGGAAACGGTTGCCAAATTCTAGTGTAGAAATCATCGTAAAGGGAGTGTTGCCGTTTTGACTGATTTTCACTCTGCGTCTCTTTCACTATTCTCTTTGTCTGCCAGCATCAATTTCGCTTTGCTCAACTTTTGCTAACTTTCTGCTTGCCACGCTGACCGGGATATGTTGGTATAGGGTTGCCAGGCGGCTGGTTTCTCCGGTTTCTGCTAGAGCACTCTAGCCCACCCTCTAAGAACGGTTGGTTTCAAAATCGTCCAATGAAGGACGTTCGTTGGTCCAATTTGGACAACGTCCAAATAACCGTTCAACGAACGTCCATCGTTGGACCCGTGTTGAACGATTTTGAAACAATTTTTTGGACGTCTCAGTGGGGCAGTTAAGCTCATTTCGGAACCGGTTCGGATTTCTGAATGGAGTCATTATGGATTCCAAATCAAATGTAACAACCGATTCCGACTCAGAATCGGTTGTTGAATTTGATTTGGAATCCATACTGACTCCATTCAGGATTCCGAATCAAATTCCGAATGGTTTGACCGGGAGTTAGAGTGTGGCCAAGAGGCCATGACGTATCCAAACGAACATGAAATTTGGCGTATTTCTATTGACTTATCCAGCTGCGTTGGTATTTTGCCGTTTTGACGTTTAAATTGGGAGGAAAACAAATCGTTTACACGGAGAATTGGGAGGAAAACAAACCGCTTCTGGGCTTAAGGGGAGGGCGGAAGTATAAAAATGCAAGATCTCAGTGTGCGTATTTTAAACGTCAGATATCTCAATTGTGTATAAGTCAAATTCCATGTTCGTTTGGATACGTCATGGCCTCTTGGCCACACTCTACCTAGAGTGCTCTAGTTTCTCCCTCCCACCCACTGAGACGTCCAAAAAATTGTTTCAAAATCGTTCAACACGGGTCAAACGATGGACGTTTGTTGAACGGTTATTTGGACGTTGTCCAAATTGGTCCAACGAACGTCCTTCATTGGACGCAGAGTTTTTAATAGTAGAGTTGCGTAAAGAGGATTGGCAACATTGGACCAATCATTGGTCTTTTTTAAATTTTGGCAACCTTTTATTTTTAGTTAAATTTCAAATGACTTCACCCGAACGCTTCAGTTAAAAGTTAACTTTGTGCATTTAAAAATTTAAAATTAAGTGTTTACTATTATTTTGTAAAAATCAGTACGATAAATAACATCGTATAAAGAATTTAATCTTTTTCCGGTTCTCAACTGATTCGCAACTAAGAACGAAATGCATTGATTTTTACCGCTTGCCGTCTGATTGGGGTGTGACAAAAACAGTCGAAATTGCAGCTTAAGATAAATTTGAATAAGTACATATGTATAAGTGGAATGCATACACAAATTTGTCAAAATTTTAGCTGCACTTTAACTATGAGAAATACCTTCATATTTCCACTGTCGGTAGAAGATTATTAACACTACCCAGAGCTGTTCCGGTGTTTGAAATAGTACCAAATTTGAATATCAGTGAACACATATTTTTCAATAATTGTCGTTAAGCGAAAAATTCCTGGTTTTAAATAATGTTAATATTACATCATTGAATTTTTTCTCATAATTATAATCACATAATAACGATACTCCCCAGGCATTCGAGCATTGTTATTCTTCGTGTCCGATAGGTAGACGTTTTTAGTGTTCAATAGGTAGATTTGCTTCAGCCTTTGCGCAACTGTTCTTTATAAACTGTGATTGGACGATTTTGAAACTAACCGTTTTTAGAGGGCACCCATGCACTAAGAAAAATTATATAGTAACACTTACCATATGAGGAGGTTAATTAGACTTTGCCAAAAAGAAAGTGAAAATCAGTCAAAACGGCAACACTCCCTTTACGATGATTTCAACACTAGAATTTGGCAACCGTTTCCAAAGGCAGCACTTTAAATGACTCCTATTATATTTTGAAAACAAAACTTAAAACTTTTGTCGATCGTTGGATTTGTTTATCAAACGATGTGCATTTTGAAACAAAGAGATGAAATAATTCTAAAGCTTTTTTTTACTCATACATAGACTCTAGAATGCACCTTACAATCACGATTGCACTAAATTCTGACGAAAATTCAAATTTCTTTTTTGATAGATTTACAATACTTATCTCCTCCAACTCAGGCATGAGTAATGTTTATTTACATTGCACGATTGGTCTGCTCAATAAGGTATTTTTGGCTTCACACTACTCGTCTCTTTCCCTATTCTCTTTGGACTTTGCGAGTATAGTGGTTTTTAACCGACTATCGCATGAGCTCACCTTAACTATATCCATGCTCACGTTTACTATACTCGAGCTTTGTACCATAATAGTAATATTGAACATTCTATTGCAAGCATGACTATTGTAAGTGGAATGTTCAGTGTAACAATATGCGTAGTTACACTGAAAAAAAATCCAAACGTTAATTCTATTTGCTTCAAACCGCTTAAAATTCATATGAAGAAGAAATGCTATTGTTATCACGCGCACACATTCCTTCTATGTGTCAACTGTATAAACTATGTATGCACACACATAAGTTATATATGCATATTGGTATAGAATGGGGTTTTATGTGCCTAATTGTTATGAAATGTGAATGCCATAGTAATTCTTCAAAAGGGCTAATGAAACTTTTGTAAACAAACTTATTTCGCTCATTATTCCGCTACCGAGTTGAATTTCATGAAAAATACACATGAATCAACATCTTTATCCTTGGTAGAATCAATTTCAAATGTTTTCTGTGTTGAAATGATAACAAATTAGGAGAAATCAGCAAAACAAAAGTTTGTTTACAAATCTGATTAGTCCTATTCAAATGTTGATATGGAATGTAAGATTAATATTTCTTGTAAATACACACATTAGGTTTATGTGCCAGCAAATAGTGTCTATATGCCTCCGTTAATTGCAAAAATCTATGTGTAAAATCAATAGGCATAACGTTTACTTTTTTTTGAGTGTATGTTGACCTAACGTTTATAATAATACCATATCAACATTTGAATAGGGCTAATAAGATTTGTAAACAAACTTGTTTTGCTGATTTCTCTTAATTTGTTATCATTTCAACTCAGAAAACATTTGAAATTGATTCTACCAAGGGTAAAGATGTTGATTCATGTGTATTTTTCATAAAATTCAACTCGGTAGCGGAATAATGAGCGAGATAAGTTAAGCTCGCACTTCAACCATGAATTTACAATGCTAGCTGCATTTAAAAATTTAATGTAATTATTATTCATGTCTCTATTAACAATACACGTAGCTATATCGTCATTCAGGACTTTTATTCAATTGGCTGAAATGTTGATGTATATTAGAAGCAGCCATAATAGATTCAGCAGCACTGTTTTCTATCCCGTTTGTAAATATAATGAACGTTCATCGCTGGCAAAATGACCAATCAGAAGCTGGTTCAATATATTCATATTTTCATTTTAACTTTATTTTAATAGTGATTCGGACTATTCCATTATCAGTTTTAAGATGATAGATATTGTTGGAATGAACATGTTCAAATTGTCATAAATACCAACACTATAGTTGAGCGGTAAACAATTTTTCTAGTATTGTTTACGATACAGAAGTTTAGTATTACCGATCTCATGGTCATTCCTACTTTTTTGGCAAATAGTCAAAACAACCATAAAGCACAGAGAACAGACGTCCATCTTCAGCATTCAACTTGTGTAAAATCTTTAACGGTTTCGAAGGTAGTTGGGATATCCAAACCAGGTGCGCTACTGTCGTCATGTTTTTTTTGTGGCTGAGTTCGACAGAATTGACAGCGGTTATTCCTCTACCCAGTCAAACTAGTCCGGAACCTGTTCCGACTTCCAGCATGAATTCCAGCTCAAATGCATCAACCGATAGAGTCGGAATCGGTTGTTTTCTTTGAGCAAGATTCCATACTGAATCCATTCAGGATTTCGAACCGGTTCCGGAATGGATTCGACGGATAGTTGGGATAGGTTGGTGCGGCGGCGCTTGTGTTTATTGTATATTAATTCAAATGTTTACACACGTTTTTTAAATGTTTTTATTCGATCATGGATGTCTGTTCTCTGTGATAAAAGTGTGGTCATATATACTATAGATTTTTTCTCATATGACTCCATTCAGAAATCCGAACCGGTTCCGGAATGAGTTTAACTGGGCAGCTTTCGATAAGTTTTGATTCGAGCCAACAACATCTAGCCCTCTGACAGATAAAATTTAATACCATTTAATTGTAAACAACCCTCTAAGAAGGGTTGGTTTCAAAATCGTCCAATGAAGGACGTTCGTTGGACCAATTTAGACATCGTCCAAATAACCGTTCAACGAACGTCCATCGTTGGACCCGTGTTGAACGATTTTGAAACAATTTTTTGGACTTCTCAGTGGGAAAAGATAGCGATTTTTCAAATTTTGTGGCAGCGATTTTTTTAAAATTTTGATGTTTCATTGGTTCGGAGTTTATGCACAGCTTAAACAGTTTCATAGAATTTTCATATAACAAAAATGGTGCTACGGTGCTGCATAACCAATTGTAGCAATGGAAAAAATCATTTGGCGGATCGGACCGTTGATTTTGATCCTTTTCCATCAGATCCTGAACTTCGCGAGAAATGGGTTGACTTTGTTGGTGCAGGCAACAGACCATTTCGCTGCAAAAATAAATTTATATGCTCGGATCATTTTCCAATAATGGATGCAGATAATAGACTTCCAAATAATGGTGAGTTGAAACTGCTGCTATCCAGTTATTTTATTTTATGGTTCAATATTGAGGTTAGGACTGGATCAAATTAGCTACGCGATTGTCTTCTCTTCTCTTAGGTAATAACTAAAACATAGGGACTTTGACATTTGGTGACTAGTTATTTTGAGAAAGGATATTGTTACTTTGAAAAAGACGCCTGTTAATATAACTAGATGGATGGTAAAGGTAGGTGAATTAAAGAGTTCCGTATATTTTTTATTGAAATAATGATTAGTTAATAATCACAGCGGCAAGTTACTAGCAGACAATAGATTGTGCCCAAATACCGCTCGATCGAGGATGGTAGAACCATCACTGGTGCTTGCCTGCTGGTGAGTCTGAAGCAAGGCTTCAAAATCCTGCAGCTCTGAACGACGAATGATACGGTGTTACATGGGCGACTGTCGAGGGGGAATCAAAAACCTCGAGCAGTCCCGGAAAGCTCAGAAAATGCGCTCACAAAACTGAAAACACAACAAATCTTCATATTCAACATAAAACTTTATTGGCGCTGCTTCGCCCTCCTCAAACTCAATTTCACCTTCATTTTCCTTCTTTTCTCTACTCTCCTCCTTTCTACTTCCTATTCAACTGCATCTCGCTCCCTTCTCTACTCTGTTCTGATACTGCGCACATATTTTGTTTTACTCACTGCTTTCTTCCGGGGCGCCCCTCTACGCATAAACAATACCGCTCATTTCTATTCTTCCTCTCCCGACGCCTTCGCCTACGCACACGCCTTCGCGGCCTATTACACAGCGTCCCGGTTCAATTGTCCGTTGTTGGCTCACCCAGCCACATGCTGCTTCCGAAACTGTACTCCAGCTGCTATAAAAGTGTGATGACCGTCTCGGATTCTTGACCGTAGGGGACGACGTGACTTGTGGATTTGTCGGATGGTTACTTGCTGACGAGAATCTGCAATATAAAACAAAAACCCTGCGATGCAAAGCGATCAGCCTCATTGCAGGTGCTCAAGCATGGCGGGAAACTTACTTCCGATGGAAGGCTTTTGTTCTTGGTCTAAGCAATCCGCCACGTGATTTGTTCCGAAAAACTTCTCTCACGGTTTGATGAATCGCACGGTAGCCTTGCTTTCTCGTGGATGTCAAACTGTTCAGCTGTGGCTAGTTGCCCAATGAGCAGGATAAAATCTGTGACAAATACAAGCGAATGCCTTTATTAAGCTGAACTTTCATCCACGCGCTATGTTCATGCTTACTATTGTCTGCACCGGGTATTCTTTGCCGGCTCCCTTGCAAGATGGCGGCGCTAGCGTCCACACTCCAGACTGTGATTTTCCCTAAGCCGTAAAAGTTGAGTTTAGCACGGCATAAATGCGATCTGGTTTCGCTTACCTTGCCTTCAGTGATCTTACTGCTGAAAATTCGGCAAAGCGGATGCTTTTCTCGCGGAACAAACAATTTTCTGCCGTGTCTTTAATTGGCGTCCCTACGAACCGGATGACACTGACCGGCGACGGTCTATTGCGTGCAGCGTTGTGCGCGAACTGGGTAAAACTAATCCTGCTCTTGGTCACAATCGTATGCTCACCCCTTCGATGAGTCTTATAATGTGTGAGAATGAGCGAATGACGAACGTAAAGCTCTCCGCTCTAGCAGCGGTCCGATGGTCTGATTTTGCTTGCCTCCCTTTGCATCGCCGTACGTGTGTATTCTCTGAGCAAAGGCTCTCCTATTTGCCAAGGTGAGTAAGTGAGAATTCGCAGCATAGATTGACTGAACGAGACAGCCACATGTTTGTTGGTTGACGGGTGAAATGAGAAATCTTCGCGCAGGGTTGTGCACGATCGGTGTGCGTAGGGATGCATTTGTTTTCACGTTTTGAGTTTACATTTTATTCTAAATTCTAAATATTTTCTAATTATTGCAGCAAACAAACTTAAACGTAACAACGGTCCAAATACATTTTCTGCAAAATAGAATACGCAGGAAAAAAATTGACAGCGCTCATCTTTGAAAAGAGTAGCCAGCATGCGCGATTTTTGTTGACCATCCGACGCAAGAACGGTACATAGTAGTTCTTGTTCACCCTCTTCCACAATAGATCGGTAGGATAGTTCGTTGTAGCATTGGACAGCTTCGATAAACTTACGACGATCTAATCTAATAATCCTCAATGATGATCTCAAAAAACCCTTTTTAGTCTCATTCTTCTGCAGTCACGCTAAAAAAATAAATCGAAAAATTTATGGTTTGAGAACATTACAGTTCATCTATCATATAAAATTTCAGTATTTGCTCACCTGATGCAAACTAATAAGTAAAGCAAACTCCTGGTACTGCATTCCGTTTCGACTTTCTGTTTCGTCAGACTTAGAAGCCGATTCTTAGTGTAGAGACCTTTAAGGCTAGTGCTAACTCCTATTTGGTCACTAAGAACCCTTCCAGGCTAGGACTCGATTATGCAATGGTTTGTAAGGCCATCGTCTTACCGCAAAATTATTGTAATCGTAAAAGATCGAAAAGTCTTCAAAGCACGCCCATATGTTATGTATACGGGTTTTCACTGTAATGGCCGTGACATGTAGGTATACATTTGGGAACGCAAAAATTGACCAGTTTCATAGTTGGTAATAATACAATGTATAGTCAGCTGAAAAGCACTATACGCAAATGGTGCTTACGAAATAGGTCTCGTCCACATAAACGGTGTATTCAGTTAATTGAACCTTTGTGTTTTCATAACAACTATACATTAGTGTAGAGAACAATGAAGCAAAACGTAGTTATAACAATGACACTGGTTATATTTAAGATGTTCATATTTTCATTTTAACTTTATTTTAATAGTGATTCGGACTATTCCATTATCAGTTTTAAGATGATAGATATTGTTGGAGTGAACATGTTCAAATTGTCATAAATACCAACACTATAGTTGAGCGGTAAACAATTTTTCTAGTATTGTTTACGATACAGAAGTTTAGTATTACCGATCTCATGGTCATTCCTACTTTTTTGGCAAATAGTCAAAACAACCATAAAAGTGTGGTCATATATACTATAGATTTTTTCTCATATGACTCCATTCAGAAATCCGAACCGGTTCCGGAATGAGTTTAACTGGACAGCTTTCGATAAGTTTTGATTCGAGCCAACAACATCTAGCCCTCTGACAGATAAAATTTAATATACCATTTAATTGTAAACAAAAGATAGCGATTTTTCAAATTTTGTGGCAGCGATTTTTTTTAAATTTTGATGTTTCATTGGTTCGAAGTTTATGCACAGCTTAAACAGTTTCATAGAATTTTCATATAACAAAAATGGTGCTACGGTGCTGCATAACCAATTGTAGCAATGGAAAAAATCATTTGGCGGATCGGACCGTTGATTTTCATCCTTTTCCATCAGATCCTGAACTTCGCGAGAAATGGGTTGACTTTGTTGGTGCAGGCAACAGACCATTTCGCTGCAAAAATAAATTTATATGCTCGGATCATTTTCCAATATTGGATGCAGATAATAGACTTCCAAATAATGGTGAGTTGAAACTGCTGCTATCCAGTTATTTTTTACTTTTCAATTTATTTTCAGCTCTTCCGACGGCGCTCCCCACCATCAATGCTTTTCAAACAGCACTTAAAAAATCCGAACATAAAGAGATCAATCCTAGACATAGCTCAATTTCGGAAGTAGTAGAGATAATCGAATTGCGAACTCTTTTCTGTAGGATTTGTCTTAAAAAAAGAACTGATCTGGTGCCTTTCAGTTCCAAGATACACAACACTACGTTGTTCGATGTTATCAACACTGTTGCCGGTTTGAATATTGATACGGACGGTATTGTTCCTACCAAAATATGCTCCAGCTGTGTCTCACAACTAGACATGGCATTCAATGTGCGTATGGATTTTCAGCGACAGGAAACTTTCCTAAAGGAGCTGGTCCAGAATAAACAGTTAATGTATCACTATAAGCTGTATGATAACCGTAGACCGGCGACTGATGTGAAGGAAGACGATCAGTTCAATCTGTTGGATAGCTCTAAGCAGGATGAATCAATATTAATTTGTACGGTAATTGACACGGTGTTGTTCTAATTTCAGATGACAATTTAGAGATATATTTATAGGAAGCTACGGAGGAAGCGGATATTACGAAAATAGAATACGAAGTATCAGAAGAAGTTTACAGTACAGTTGAAGTTCGAAGTGACGATGAATCGTCAAGTGGGCTTGTGGGGATGTTTGAGGAGCATTTGATTGATGAGCACAACCAAATGGAGGATGAGGATACGTCATTACAGCAAGCATCCTTTGAAAACTCGCATTTTTCTCCGAGCGAAGATTTTTTCAAAGAAGACAAATCTGAAATGCATATAAAACAAGAGGTTTCTTGTGGCAATGAGGAAAAAAATGTGTCCATCCGTGGTCAGGAGAAGAATCATGTCAAGTTTGCTCCCAACACTTGTTACGTTTGTAGCACTCAGCACAAGAACGTCGAAGCCCTAGAGGCCCACATCGAAAGTCACGTCGATATTCTACCTTACACCTGCAAGGTGTGTGATACAGAAACACATCCTCAGATTTTCAAAACGCTAGTGCTACTCAACAAACATTTACGTATGCACCTCTATCCGATACGTTGTGAACACTGTCCGCAGCGATTCCTAACTAAAAAGTCTTACGCAGGTCATAAGAACAATTTGCACAATACGAGCCAAATTGGTCATAACTGTAATTATTGCGGACGAGTCTTTAGTTTGAAGCGGCCGTTTCAAAAACATATAGCGGAGCATCGTGCAGTGGAAAAGGGTAAATACAAGTGCGAATACTGTAGTAAGGCCTTTCGGGATAATGCATTGCTGAAGCGACACGTAAGAATACATACAGGTTAGTCGAAAGATTTGTTTCTATTACGAAATAATGAGTAGATGTTTGTGGTCAGGTGAAAAACCATATGAGTGTAAAAAGTGTGGAAAATGGTTCAACCACGAAGCTAATTTTCAGAGTCACAAGCGTAAACACATTGGTGAAAACTGTCGATTGATGAAGAGAAACAATACGTCTGGTCCGAAGCAGTATACTTGCGATTTCGAAAAATGTGATTTTGTAACCGAAGTGTACAGTAAGTTTCATTGCCATCGGAACCGGCACCTGAATCAGTACCGGTGCGAGATGTGTGAAAAACGTTTTCCATACAAGAGTTCGCTGACCAAACATATTGTTATGGTACACGAACGCAGATTGCCTGAGAGAAACCTACTCTGTCCGTACTGTCCAAAACTTTTCAACTGCAAGCAAAACTTGCAGCTCCACGTTGATATCCACGAGGGTAACCGGCATTTCAAGTGTCAATTCTGCGAAAAAGAATTTGTGCAGAAAGTGAACTGCCTAGCCCATGAAAGAACGCACACCGGAGAACGACCGTACGTATGTCGGGTCTGTCCGGCGGCATTTTCAACTTCAACAAGCAGGAAGAAACACGAGCAAAACCATTCGAATGATCATTCAGCAAGGCTAGTGTCGGGACGGAGTAAGGATGGAGCTGTGGAAAAAGCTTCGATGGCGGAACCGCTTATGATTAGTGTCGATATGACCCAGGAAAATGAAAGATATGAGGAAGTGGTAGAATATACAACTACTGACCTGTAGAACGATTTACTTCGACAATCAAGTAAGTGGTTATTTCTTCTAATTCTTGTCGCGAATCTCCGATGAATAATTTAAATAATAATGGTTCAAGTTGAGGTAGAGATAAACGTGCTTGCGCGGTAAAATCGTATTCTTGGAATAAACTTCCAGCTCTCTATGATGAGTATGCAAAAACTTACATGGGAAGTCTCACCAAACAAAATGATTGCGATCGACCTATTTGAAGATTTCTGTTGACAGACACTCGAGAAATTATTTCAAAATTGTCAAATACAGGTATAATAATGGACACCTGTTAAACGATTTGTTTGACGTCGTCCAACGTCGGTATAATGAAGGACTGGCATTGGACGATTTTATAATATCGATTCTTTAAAGGAAAAGTTCACATGTTTGTTGTTATCTCAGTAAATGTAACTATGTAATTGTAAAAAAATCTTCTGGAAAGCACATTTCAGAAAAAGGGTAATTTAACTTTCCACTCAAATGTTCGTATAGCTGCCATTATAACCTGATCGTTCCTTGTATATAATATATCTCATAAAACATGATAACTGAACATAGAATGGCAGTGTGTTGAACAACAAATTAGAAAGTGCATGACTTAGCGCATACTCTGTTTCAATCCGTTTAATCCAAAGGAACGTTACAAGGAAGAACTAGAGGTCACAGAATTAAAAATCCGCGACCCTTTGACAGTAACAGTTAGACCTTATCTGCAGCACAATGAAACTAGATCCTAAATAAATTGAAAGAGCTGGAGCTGGCTATGAAGAAGGATGAGCAGATCGTAAAACTTCTGGCGGACACCAAACGCGAGGACGAAACAATCGAGCAAATGATGGCATACATCCCCTCAGATAAAACAACAGTTCGCAAACCAAGAAAAACCACAGCGCAGCAAAAAAACAGAAACACACGAACCAGCCAATTGGACCAGTAACTAGATCCAGAAACAACTCGCCAGCTGTCAACACGGATTCGAAACGAAGTAGACTGTCGAAGCAAAATGCCCTGTTCGGCAAAACCACGACAACCTCACCACTTTAGTCCAACATCAAAGAAAAGCGCTACCACTACCATCAACGAAACCATGGGTTATTCAGACGACGAAATTGAGATTACCGAGACGTCTCTGTAAGTGGCGGTAAGTAGGAGTTTGTCTACTACTCGGGTTCTGATTGCCCGGCGAACCCTTTTTTTCAGGTGCTCCTACTGGAATTTCGGATTTTCGTAACGCAATAAAAAAAGTAAACAAACTAAATTTACCAATTTTTATTCCTCCAATTCTCCTTTGCTGCACGCTGCTCGGCAAACTGCTGCTGTTGGCAGGAAGGCGACGGTTTCGTCCGACCGGCCGGGAAAACAACGGCCGCGTTCTCCTTTGTCATTGGCTGCTCTGGTAGCGGTCCTTGACATATAGCTAGGGAGGTGAGCTTGGCTCCTTTGTTGGAACCTCCCTAGCGACGGTGGTGATAAAACACCGGATCGTCTACTCGCCGTAAACGATCTCGGAAGTCACCGCAGTGAACTTCCCAGGGGGAACCTTTGTCCGCTCTGCTTCGTTCTCCTTGACGGTTAACTGTGGAGGAGAGATTTGCTCATTTGACTGATCCTCCACAGTGAGAACGGTACTCTGGTGTCACGGGTCCTTTTTGTTTAGCCGGTGTGGTGCTTCGGATTTGAGTGAAAGGAAATACGTCCGTACACGTCAGTCATTACTTTATTTCTCCTTCTATATTCCCTATCCAGCCTACTCATTTCATTTCCCACACTATCACATCTCCTTTTGTATCATTTTTTTTAAAAGAATTATTAACTACATAATATAATCTTTGTATTTGTTAGGAAGTTCACGAACTCGTGGTTTCCTTTTTATGGATTGTCTTGAATCTCTGTCTTCATGATCAAATCCAGAAAAATTTTCTTCGAGATCTAGACTTGTGTTAATGGCAGTCAATTCTACTTCCTTATCTAGTGTTTTTGAGGTTGCTGGTTTATTGTTTTGTGCCAATTGTGGAATTTTCTTTACATGTGCCACATTCCTTTCGTATTGTTTCTTTTATCCTGAATCTTCAACTATTACCTTTGGACCTGTTCTTCTAACAATATTTGTTTTGGTCAAATGTTGTTTGCATTTTGTTGGATGGTGTTAAATGTTGTAATAAAACGGTGTCACCCGTCTGGACATCCGATTCCGTTGCGCGTCGCCTGGTGTCCTCGCGTTCTTTTCCATTGTGTTTTTTATGCAATCACGATCACGGTAATCCGAAGTAGGTGGAGCAGTCTCTGTCTTCAATACACGGAAGCTTAGAACGTATGGTTCGACCGTAACACAGTTCTGTTGGTGTTTTTTCTGTAGATGAATGAGGCGTCATATAGTACATGATGAGATAATCGTTTAAATCTTTCTTCCAATTTCTTCCTAAAGTGTGACTTATCTGTAGTCTTTTTAAAAGTGAACGGTTCTGGCGTTCTACAAGTCCATTTTCCTGTGGCCAGTAAGGAGCAGAATGATTTAGGCTTACTCCATGTACTTTACAATATTCTTCAAATTCTCTTCCTATGTACTGCTTCGCATTGTCCAACGTTATTGTTCTGGGATATCCGAGTCTTGTGAATATTTTATTTAGTCTATCCACCGTTTCTCGAGATGTTATTTGTGTCATGATTTCTACCTCTTTGTACCTGCTGAAATAATCGATTATTACCAACAAATATTCTCCTGACGGAAGTGGACCCATAAAATCTATCGCCACGTCGACCCACGCTTTCAATGGCAATTCACGACGACTCATTGGAACCGGCTTGCTAGGCAGTCCGACCAGTTGGCATCCTTCACATTTAACTACAAATTCCTTCGCTTCTCGATCCATCAGTGGCCACCATGCGCGATCCCTCAACCTTCTGCATATATTCCCATGTAGTATCGTCAATAATATTTTTGCTGCTACCAGAATCAATCAATACTTGAACAAGCACACCGCCTATTTTCACCCATAAAAATTCATCGCCGTCTCCAATGTTATAGATGAAACTGGGTTGTTCTTCGTTGTGCTCAGTTACATCTATTGTCCTCACATTTTCGAATCTTCCTCTCTTTAATGGTGGAACGAAGCTTGTGTTTCCATGTTGTTTTCGTTTTAAAACAGAGCGACAAACCTTCGAAAAGTGACCAATTTTATTGCACTTCTCACACTTCCTTCCTCGAGCTGGGCACTGTTGATCATTGCCATAGTGATTTTTCTGTCCGCATCTGTAACATGTTCCAGTAAGGTGTTTCGTGTTTCCTTGAATTCGATTCACGTGGGTTGAGTCCGATATCATTGCTTTGGTAGCTGTCTCGTTCCCTGTGATCATAATTAGTTGAGCTTGATGTTTGATCGATTCAAACGAGTTTACCATCTTCGTGATTTTTGACAATGTTAGTTCTTCTTCTTGTAGCAGTTTTTCCTATAATTCCATCGGTGCGTAGAACACAATTTTATCAATGATCCTTAACTCGCGACTCTCGGCCTCGGTTTTTCCAAATTCGCATTTCTTGGCCTGTTCGGTGCACCGCATTAAAAATTTCGCTAATGGCTCACGTGTTCCATCTTGGGAAGTTAACGGCATTAATTTACAAAATTCGCTTCGCTCGAAAGAATCATGCTGCTTGGGAGAAAAATACTCGTTCAGCTTTTCGATCGCTATTTTATATGGATCGATTTCATTCTCTCGATCTTCAACCACGTCGGCACCATCTGAAGACTAAAACAGATCCTGTAGCTCCAACCCTCCTTTCGCTAATAGCATGTTCTTCAGTTTTATACTGTTCTTCTCGTCACTTGTAGCGGCCACAACATCGAAATTTCGCTTCCATTTTAACCATTCCTTGCGGATTTCCGTTTCTGGTAGATGGTTAAATTTAAATGAAGCTATGTTCCAACCTTCCATAATTTTTTCTGCAATTTTTTTTATTTATGCTTTAAAATAATTTTCGTTGCTATGGTATCTTTTTTAACCTATTTTCTGCTTTTAACAGCGGCTGTTGCCTAGTTTCTACCTAACGGTAGCGGCTTTACGCCTATTTCCTGTTTCGGAACAGCGGCTTTACGCCTATTTCCTGTTCCGGGACAGCGGCTATCGCCTTATTTCTGCTGATAACAGCGGTTATAACCTTCTTTCTGCGGTCGCAGCGGCTGTCGCCTTGCTTATGAGGTTTTTAATAAACGTCCTTCCGATCCGGAAGTGACTGTATTATCTTGTTAAGAAAAGTTTATATATTTAAACGTATCATTTTAAATTAGTTAATATCTACCCAATGGAAAGAAATAATCCTAGCCTCGTCGCCAGATGTGGTGCTTCGGATTTGAGTGAAAGGAAATACGTCCGTACACGTCAGTCATTACTTTATTTCTCTTTCTATATTCCCTATCCAGCCTACTCATTTCATTTCCCACACTATCACAGCCGGGGAAGCGAGCGACTCCTTGACAATTAGCTTCCGTTATCCGGCGACTCAACACCACAAAACACTGAGCACCCGAACCACGGGTCGGCACTTTTTGACTGGTTTCGTTTCCGTCGCACGCGCGCACTACACTCTCACAGTTACGGTGGCGGTAAACTATCTCGAAAATTATCGACGACGTCTTCACGTTGCCGTTGTGCGTTACTAACTACCTTTCACGATGGCCGCCTTTTTCACTCGACCAGAACAACCACCAAAAAACGCACCGCCGCATAGCTGTCAATGCTAAGGTACAGCATAGTCAGCAATCAGTTTTGCAACAAGAGGAGAGCGGGTACCTATCTAAACTCTATCTTTCTTATACACAAATGTTCAACAAAAATTACTACACCTATCTGCACAAACAAAACCGTCCACAAACGAGAAAATGAACAAAAATTTATAACTTTAGTGTGAAAGGTACAAAACAGCGGTGAGCATAATGTTATGTAAACAAATACACTCTACGGAGGGTATAGTCAAAAAAGGTATATTTCTACCCAGTGCTAAATTGTTACCCTAACGGGTTGGATCTCCTAGCCAGCCTCCTCGATAACTCTCCTTTTCATCAACGTTTGGATACCGAAGAAAATCGACGAACGAATTTTGATGTCAAGATAGATCCGTTTGGAAGTGAGGAAAGTGTAGTACTGCTTCCAACGCAAGCACAGCACGATGACCAGAACTTTCAAACCAGAAAACTCCAATCGACAAACAGAAGGAGATCAGCAAAACTACATAAAGCCTTTCCCTAGTGCCTGCCGGTGTTTTTGAACATTATAGTGGAGTTTGTACGACAGTGGTTGGCACCTTCCACAGTAGTGATGGGTATTTTGAAAAATAAGCTGATTCTTGAGGTAAAAAATCGAATTAAAAAAAATCCCATCGACATCGCCCATTCCTATTCCACAGACCATTCCGATTATGCTAATCCTATTGCGGGTACAGCTGCGTTTAACATAATTTCAGATTTGACTGGAATCGGTGATCTTTCGTTTCGTCCCTTACGTTCGCCTGGCGAAGGAACATCGAAATGCCCATACCGAGATGGCAACATCGCTGCAACACTACCGTCGTAGCAACAAGCAACAAAATCTACACGAAGTCACCCCAGTACCGGTCGTTGTCGGCAGTTTTGGAATTAACCATTTAATAGTTTCGACAGCGGTTGGCACTGTGGGACAGGTCAGTCCTATATTACCCCATCGTAAATCAGGCAGTCTTGTGGCTTCTCTTGTTGCAGATGCCACCACTTCGAATCCCACGGTTTGGGCAAGAAGAGAAGAAAGTAGCCTCTCCACTTCATAATGATCAATATCAGAGCATCGATCTCTCCGTTGATATCAGCACACGCTACGTGCCAGCAGGACATCGCAGGTCACATTCGTCTTTATCATCGTCTTCGTAAACGGCTTTCGCCAGTCGAGATAGTAAATGCTTCCCATATAGCGAAACAGAAAGTGGACCATTCGGGGGCTGTGAGTCAACGTCAGCGAGCTTAAACAGCTCATCGCTGAATACGAACCGAGCCTAATAGTACTACAGGAAACCAAAGTGGACAATCGAGTGATCTCAACCGACTTCATCGGCGTACTTTCCGGAGTTGGAGAGGTCATTACCCGACCGTGACGAGCATTGTTTGCTAGAGTCGCTTAACTTGGGCAAGGCGTACGACACCACTTAGACATATGGCATCCTGCGAACATTAAGAAAGTGGCAAATACGCGGACACATGATAAACTTGGGTCTCGTATTGCTTGAGCTCTGTTCCATGACGCTATCGATCAGCGCGCATCGAGTAGCATTCAGTTGTTCATGGCTGAGGGTATTTGCAGGATATCCAACAGGAATGATGGTCATCGAGTATGACTAGGCCAATTCGTTGAAGGTTGGGCGCTGCTCAGTTTTAAGTGCCTGTCTAGGATCCTGCTCCTTGATCTTTTTCGGTTGGGGTTCCTTCCTGAACCCACTATTGTTTAGCGGTTTGGTGTCCGTGGAACGCTGTCGGGCTTAGCTTAGCTTCTCAGTAGCACCCCATAGCGTTTCTTCGTCGCTCCGACAAATTCTTCGTGTTCCTCTTGTTTTAAACTCGGAGCCCTCCGACCGCCGAACTGGTATGTGTTCTCCTTGGTAACTGTCCGATCCTCGCCTCTAGCTGGAGAGTTAAGAATGGACGAAGTGTAGGACACAACATCCTCAAACGAGCTTCTATTTAGCAGCTCTCCAAATTTGTTTTCCGCGAACCTCTTCTTCCACAAGCCTTGCCGCAATCACCTCCAAACTCATGTTTACAGTGTTCTGTGTTTTCCGATTTGTTCCCACGAATAGCTACGGACAGAAAGTCAAACCTGTCAGAGTCCCGCCTGCCAGGGTAAGGGCAAAAATACAGTTGGATACACCCTAGTGCCCCACAGGCTTCGCGCGTGTTTTGATTTTTGTTATCACTTCGAATCCCGATCCTAGTTTCAAATAGGGCTGGGGTTCGAAGTGCTGATGCCCCTCGGCATAACTGGTCGCGTCACACCTTGGTAAGGTTTTTAAGGCAGCCTCTCATTCCGCTGCTACAACAGAAGACTGATAGCACCCAGCCGATGCCGGTCTAATAACCAAGTGTCATCAATAGACTCGCGTGGAGGCACGTGATAGGAAACTTGTAAGTACTATATTTTCTCACCATTTGACGACACAACTGTTGTTAGTCGCTTTTTACGACATGGGCACAGAAACCCAGTGGGTCAATTCATTGCTGAAATACTGCGAGAGACTTCAGGTGCCGCCCAGTAAAGTTCAGCCGGAAATGAACTGGAATTCTGGCTGGTTCCAGTTCGTATTCCGGATCCAGTGACACAAACGATTTTTACTAGAATCGGTTGTGTCACTGGAGCCGGAATACAAACTGGAACCTGCCAGAATTCCGGTTCATTTCCGGCTGAGCTTAACTGGGCGTATACTACACGGCCACCTTTCAGGAGAACCAACTACGGTTGTCATAGCGCACTTACCGGACTTCAGCGGGTTTCCAATAGAGTTGCCTCAGCATTTCACTTCCACTTGTCACGAAATACGATTAAAGCTAATTTTTTTCCATCATTAAGTGTAACTAGGTTAAGTAACCATCATTGGGACCAAGGGGTCTGTTGATACAGATAAAAGATACAAATCGCGAGAAAAAAGGGCGCATTGCGGTTGTGAATTACTAGGACTAATACGAGTTTCCTATCCAGCTAAAATCGCGTATCCTACGAACAAGCATGTACATCTGTGGGTAAGCGTCGAAGGTGAGGTTCAGTTCATAACGTAAGGGTGTGATCCATTAATCCGTATAATGAATATCCTTAGAGTTGTAGCTTTTATTGCAAAGAGACATATAAATCGTGACATAACAATAAATATGTAACAAACATGTGCTATCTGACCAGTAATCGGTTGTTTTTTTCCTCTAGTTTATCTCGCCTCAACGGGTCAATAACGGTTGGAAAGCACATAGTTAAAACGTCAACTATCCTAAATCCTTGTGCCAACTGCTACCAGTCTGTAACTTATTCTGGACTGCCAAGCAAAGAGAAGGGATTCTGGCTGGAACCGACGGGTGACAGGGTTGAGTTACCTTCCTCGTCTTCTTCATTATCCGCATCGTTACTTGCAGCCTCTGCCAGATCTTCCGTATCCGTGTCCGACAGTAAGTCATCGTCTTCCTCTCTTTCTCGTTCGCTGCAGCTGGCCAGCGATTGAATTTCCTTGACCCAAGCGAGTTCCGCATCTGCTTGTAGACGGCTTTGAATCTGGTGGTATCCAATCGGTTTAAGGGATAGCGTAATTTTTCCATCCAGAGCCATTCGCAAAATACTATTTGCTGCACGGTATGTATCCGGTCGGGCAGTTTTTGCCGTAAGAAAACCTCGCTTGATCGCCCAAGCATCGCAGACATCGATAGCAGACCAACCGCCACTTGCATCGTTTTCCGGGTGTTTTAAAGCGAGAAGTGTTGGCAAGTCTAATCTTTCGGCTAGATATTTTACCGATGCATACGGTTCCCGCAATTGAGCAATCGGGTAGCTGCCTATAAGCACCTGCAATTTTCTTGGAACGGCTGAGGGAAAGACAAGTCCTGGGCAATCGCAGAGGCGGACAGTGTTTGTGAGGAATATGGTTTGAAAATGTTTCGTATGTCCCGGAGTTCTACTCACCGAAACGACCTTTTTACCCATTAGTGCATTGAGCAAGGAAGATTTTCCTACATTGGGAAATCCGACGCAACCAATTGTTAGTACGCCACCTTTGAATTTGACGAGCTCCTCGAAAGAGAAATCTTTTTCCTCTTCATGGGTTCTCTCGGACTCTACTGTTTCATCATCGTCATCAACGTCCATGGAAGAGGCGTTTCGTTCTTCCAAAATTTTCTGCTGCCACGAGTTAACGTCAACCTCATCGCCAACATATTCCCGGCAAATGTTGAAAATTTGTTGCGCTCCCTCAGCGGCCATGCGCATTCGTCCTTTACGACGACGTATCTTGAGTCCCTGTTTGTTCTCTTGCTTACCACGAAGATTATACGATGGATAAGAGGTAAATAGCGCAATCTTGATGTCTTTGTATTTCTCCTCGAAGTATCGTTTCCATGCTAAAACAACTTCCGGTTCCACAAGGTCTATTTTGTTTATTACTAGAATCATGCTTTTACCAATTTCGTCGGTTACGTAGTTGTACAGTGCAGGAGGAAACATAAGTGTCTGCAATGAAGTTTATAATTATAAACTTGTTTGTAAAGTAATATAAGGATCTACCGGAAAGCGAGCGTCGACGATAACCAACACTATATCGGATAGCTCTAGCACTCTCCACAATTGTCGCCATGTTTCCAGATTCAATTCACAAAAGCTTAACGATTTCATGTCATCATAGTGGGTTTTTTCCAAATAAGTTATATATTTCTGCAAGCATAGACCAATGGGTAAGTGTTATAAAAGCTTACTTGACACTACTTACGAAAAAGTATCGATTCTCGTTAGCATCCAGTTGTTCTTTGGACATCTCAAAACTCCATTGCGGTCGTTTTGGGAAATCGTAACCCACATAATAGTTATCGCCCAGCTCAAATGCTTCCGCCTGACAGGGATTGAGTGTTTTGAGTGCTTCTTCCTTAAGCTCTCGAAGCTCTTTGGCAGTTTCTCGATGAAACTGCAACACGTACCGGTTTGACTTACTCCGTGGGTCCTTGGTCGGCTGTAGATTGATCTTCTCTACAGTAGCACAGAACGACTTGGGAAAGTCACTGTCCTCGCTTATGTCACTCGACTCCTCATCACGCAATTTGCGAATAATGTTGTGAGATGTCCCCGCTGTAGGAAACAATAAGTAACTTGCATGAAAATTAAACATAGATCGATTGCGTAAAACGAGAGTTAAAAGACATCATTGAACCAAAAAACACCCACCACACTATTATTTAGTCGAAACAAAATCTGATTCAAATAAAATATTCTAAGCACAATAAGCAGCTTTGTGTACCAATCAATGATTTGTGCAATTTTATGCGAAAAAAAATACGTGTTAATGGTTTGTGAAACCAAATATTGTTGGTTTTCTTAAAATAATACCATTGGTTCTATCGCTCTTCATGAAAAAAGTGGGGATTAAATCCGCAAATTTTATCCTATTCGAAAATCTCTACCTAATTTACCAAATTTAACAAGTTTTACTTACATTTCGCCTGTTTCTTAGCTACCAGTTGTAGTTTCTTTTGCTTTCCACTGAAAGGGACCTTCCTACGTCCTTGCGGCATGTTTCCAATCAGTATGGGTATTGCAACAATACGATTTTACGTTTGATCTTGACGCTCCTTCTCGGTACACCGAACGGAATCTGATGGACGGACAAATTTGAAAAGCTAATACAAACTACGCAAAACAACAATGCGAACAGCTGTCGATGTACCAACGTCAGTCACGGTGCGTGTGAGGTGTTTACTGCAAAGTCGAATACATGGGTGGGCGAAATCTCTTCTGCACCCTCTATAGGAAAGTAGCACAACTGAGGATGAAATAAAAAGTGTTGTTAACGTTAATGGGAAACAATGAAAATATCTTTGCGTATCGATTTATTACTAACAAAATACGGCTAGTTAAATATCTTCAGCAATATCCCGAATAGAGTAACTAACTGCAATCCAATATGGAGGATATATGTATTATTTTAATCGTATTCATTATAAAGGCTGCATACTTAAGAAACGGGACATTTTCAAATGCGTGTATTACTAGGGGCAGATCCCCAGTTAAGCTCAGCCGGAAACGAATTGGAATTCTGGCTGGTTTCAGTTCGCATTCCGGCTCCAGTGACACAACCGATTCTAGTTAGAATCGGTTGTGTCACTGGAGCCGGAATGCGAACTGGAACCAGCCAGAATTCCAGTTTATTTCCGGCTGAACTTTAGTGGGGATCACTTTGAAAATCTCGACAAACATATGATTAGGGCTCAAAAATTAAAACTTCAATGCACGTTGAGGAGAAATTCTGGAGAAACCGTTGGTATCCAAGCACGGTACATAGCAGAACAGAGAACAGACGTCCATCTTCCGCAATTCCCTAACGTTTGTGTAAATTCCCTAACGTTTTTAGGGTAGTTTGGATATCTCCATCAGGTGCGCTACTGTCGTCGTGTTTTTAGTGGCTGAGCTCGACTGAATTGACAGCGGTTATGCCTCTACCCACCCAGTTAAATCATTCTGGAACCGGTTCGGAATTCTGAGTGGATTCAGTATGGATTTCAGCTCAAATGCATCAACGGATTGAGTCGGAATCGGTTGTTTCCATTGAGCTGGAATCCATTCAGGACTCCGAACCGGTTCCGGAATAGTTTTGACGGATAGTTGGGATATGTTGGTTTGGCGGCGCTAGTGTTTTATAGTATATTAATTCAAATGTTTACACAAGTTTTTTTTTAATATATTTGTTCAATAATGCATGTCTGTTCTCTGTGATAGCAGTCAACGAAAGTGAAAACTTTTCTCTTTTGTTTGCTGTCAACAACTGTGCTGGACGATTAACGGTTCTTCCGCAATTAGACCCACCCCCCCAAAGTGAACTTTGACAGTTGACTTTTGAGACCTAATCATATGTTTATCGAGAAATGTACATCAAGATTGCATGGAATTTGACAAAAAATGTTTTTTAAAAACGGACCCTACACGCGCCAAAATATTGACAATAACACAATTATTGATCAATAAATTCTCGAGTACTTTTTCAAATGGACGTAAGTAACATTGAGAGCCTCTCTTTGTTTACTTTCTCTTTCATTTATTACGACGTCATTACAACACTTTGTACTAATTTTCCAGTACATATCGAAAGTCGACGGTTTTTACTACAATATTATGCAAAGAGTAGAGTATTAAATGTTGAAATGGCCGAGTAATGAACAGAAGAGAAAGACCTCAAAGAGAATCTCTCATTGTTACTTACGTCCATTTGAAAAAGTACTCGAGAATTGATGGTGTAAGTCTATTTTGAAAATATTGATTCTGTAGAATCTAAATGGGATTGAAGTTGTCTTGTCAATATATTTATTGATAATATTCTATTCACGTGTAGGGTCCGCTTATTTTGTTTTTGCTATTGGGGTGAGAACCTGACTCAGCTCGGGATCAAGCAAAAATGCCATTAATGTCCATTTTTGCATCAATTTTACACTCCCTAGTAAACAAGTCTGTCCAACAAACGCCTTGCGCCGATCCACTTCGTACTATGTTTTGTTGGATACAGAGCTAGTTTCTTACAGGGCTTTGACGTTTTACACGCAACGCAAAATACATTCTGAATTTCAATTGTTATGGCAAGAAAATGAATTCAATTTACAATATACATGATACAAAAGACCATGAAAATATCTGATTCAAATCAACCATCGTTATTTCCAAGAAATTCTCATATTTTTCTGATGATGCCGTTCGCTAGCCGGCTCACACTTTCTTCAGTGACATGGTTATACATCTACCCAGTCAAACCATTCCGGAACTGGTTTGGACTTTAGAGTGGATTCAGTATGAATTCCAGCTCAAATGCATCAACCGATTGAGTCGGAATCGGTTAGTTAGAATCGGTTGTGCCGCTGGTGCCGGATTACTAACTGGAATCAGCCAGAATTCCAGCTCATTTCCGGCCGAACTTTACAGGGCAGTCGGTGAAAAACAATGCAGTATATACAATTGTGGTTAAGATGGCACTTTGGTACTCGTACAAAATGAATCGTACATGAGCGGTGTGAGTGATCACAGAATAAATCGCTTTCGTTATACCGTTTGTTCCGCTTCCAATGAATTGTGTGTCGACCCGTTGTGCTTCCGTTTACCATTGGCCCAGGAGATTTTAAGCAATCGTGCACACCACATTTTTTGAGGCGCCTCCTGAAGATTCATTGTCACTCGCCCAATTTTCAATATTTTGCAATGAAAATTTGGAGAGATATTGTTCAAATAACTCACATTTCCTGTAACGCTAAAAAACAATTCATGAGCCGTATTTTTTTTAATAAAAAAATAGACATCCTGTCGGGTCAACTGAAATAGGGTGAACTCGATTTCGCTCGCGTTTTCTGGCAAATTCTGACAGGAATCGAGCACAACCCTCTAAGAACGGTTGGTTTCAAAATCGTCCAATGAAGCACGTCCGTTGGACCAATTTGGACAACGTCCAAATAACCGTTCAACAAACGTCCATCGTTGGACCCGTATTGAACGATTTTGAAACATTTTTTTGGACGACCCAGTGGGAACTCGGAAATAAACCGTTTAAAGATCCTGGCAATTCCCATCTGGTAGAATTTTAGCCCGAATCGAGCAAAACGTCTGACAAAGTTGTGGCAGGAAGCATACAGAAATCCTGGTCGTACATCCCTGGTTGGATTCTGGCTAAAAGCGAGCAGCTTCGGTTACCCAGTCACCATGGCAAGCAAATTTAGCAAAACTTGAGCAAAGCGAAATTGATTCGGGCAGCGTTTCTGCCAGTATTTTGTGTGATTTGTGTGAGAATTCTGGCAAAGAATTCGTTCAAATGCAACAACTGTTTCTGGCAGAAGCGGTTAAACTAACCGATGCTGCTCACTTTTAGCCAGAATCCAGCCAGGAATGTACGGCTGAGATTTCTGTACGCTACCTGCCTCATCTTTGTCAGATGTTTAGCTCGATTCGTGCGAAATTCTACCAGGTAAGAATTGCCAGGATCTTTGCACGGTTTATGTCCGAGTTATGCCAGGGTTTTGCTCGGTTCCTGTCAAAATTTGCTAGAAAACGAGCGAAACCGAGTTCGCCCTAGTTCAACTAACCCGATTAGATGCGCGCAGAAATCTGACAGGGCTGCCAAACCAAGACTTACAGAAATCTAGCAGAACAGTCTGTCACAATATTTGGTGAGTGGGTAGTTTAACCGCTTCTGTTAAAAATGGTTGTTGCATTTGAACGAATTCTTTGCCAGAATTCACGCACAAATCGCCCAAAATACTGACAAGCCAGAATCAATTTCGCTTTGCTCAACTTTTGCTAACTTTCTGCTTGCCATGGTGACTGGGTTAAAGTGTGGCCAAGACGAGTTTGAAGCGGTTAAACTAACCGATGCTGCTCACTTTTAGCCAGAATCCAGCCAGGAATGTACGGCTGAGATTTCTGTACGCTACCTGCCTCATCTTTATCAGATGGTTAGCTCGATTCGTGCGAAATTCTACCAGGTAAGAATTGCCAGGATCTTTGCACGGTTTATGTCCGAGTTATGCCAGGGTTTTGCTCGGTTCCTGTCAAAATTTGCTAGAAAATGAGCGAAACCGAGTTCGCCCTAGTTCAACTAACCCGATTAGATGCGCGCAGAAATCTGACAGGGCTGCCAAACCAAGACTTACAGAAATCTAGCAGAACAGTCTGTCACAATATTTGGTGAGTGGGTAGTTTAACCGCTTCTGTTAAAAATGGTTGTTGCATTTGAACGAATTCTTTGCCAGAATTCACGCACAAATCGCCCAAAATACTGACAAGCCAGAATCAATTTCGCTTTGCTCAACTTTTGCTAACCCAGTTAAGCTCAGCCGGAAATGAACCGGAATTCTGGCTGGTTCCAGTTCGTATTCCGGCTCCAGTGACACAACCGATTCTAGTTAGAATCGGTTGTGTCACTGGAGCCCGTGTACGAACTGGAACCAGCCAGAATTCCAGTTCAATTCCGGCTGAGCTTTACTGGGAACTTTCTGCTTGCCATGGTGACTGGGTTAGAGTGTGGCCAAGACGAGTTTGACGTATCCAAAAGAAGAGAAATATGACGTATTTCTATTGTGAATACGTCAAATTTCATGTTCGTTTAGATATGTCATGGCCACACCCTAACTCCTAGTAAAGTTCAGCCGGAAATAAGCTGGAATTCAGGCTAGTTCCAGTTAGTAATCCAGTTCCAGTGACACAACCGATTCTAGTTAGAATCGGTTGTGTCACTGGAGCCGGAATACTAACTGGAACCAGCCGGCCTAACTTTACTGGGCTAGAGTGCTCTAACAGAATTGGTTTTGTCACGAGCCAGAATACTAGCCAGATCCAGGCGGAATTCTGGCTCATTTCCGAACGTACTGGGCGGGAATGTGAATAAGATTATCGAATTGTGACATACACCCTATTGAAATTTTTCCCAAGTTTACCACCCAGCAAAGTTCATCCGGAAATGAACTGGAATTCTGGCTGGTTCCAGTTCGCATTCCGGATCCATTGACACAACCGATTCTAACTAGAATCGGTTGTGTCACTGGAGCCGGAATACGAACCGGAACTAGCCAGAATTCCGGTTCATTTCCGGCTGAGCTTGACTGGGTAATTACCAAATCTCGGGTACTTTTTCAAATTGACGTAATTCGCAAGATGTAAACAAAGTGGGTTTTCATTGTGCGTGACTTCAAATGTCGCAAAAATACTTCTAATTTCAGATAATTATGGCATTCCCACATTTAAAGTGTTTTAAGTTATTTTTACAAAACGACGAAACTTCCATGTTCATACGTTTCTCATTTTTTGCGGATACACCATGTTGAAAACGAACCGACGAAACTGTCAAATTGACCAGCTGTACGGAAAGCACAGATACGCACTCATAAGGTTGCACGGAGAATGCGCAAAATTCGCAAACGAAAAAAGCAGTTTTTTCCACACCGTATGTCAGATCTT
>NW_026683343.1:0-78000 GCF_030247195.1 Topomyia yanbarensis | reverse complement strand
TCGAAAAAATGGCTTACACACAGAACGATTGCCTTGCGTTGCTTTTCACACAAATTCAAATGGCCTGTGCTAGCAAAGAGCAGAGGGCATTATTTTTTTTTTTTGGTCCAGCATGGTCAATGGTCATTCATCGATTTTAAACAACTTTTTACTAAATTTGTGGTCTGAAAGACACATACATTTTTTACGTGGTGATTTATTGACATCTCGTATTAACTTCATGGGTTCATGTCTAAGTCCCCCTTGTTACAATTTTTACGTGAATGACATAGACGAATCTCTTGTCAATTCCTACACGCAACGTAAAATACATTATGAATTTCAATTTTGATAGAAAGAAATGCATTTAATTTCGCTGTTTTTTTTTAAATACATCACAATCGATCTGCCCCTAGGACCAGTCGAACTGCAATGCGACAATCTTGTTCACGAATTCTAATGTAAATCTGGTTTAATCATTGCATACTCGAATAATAGACTGACAGTTGATGCTTTCACTGAAGGGGGAATAGATTAGATATCTGGTGATTGATTTCAACCGCAGCAGCTGCTTCTCAAGGTAGATCTGATGATTTTTGAAGACGGTTGACGATTCTACCACAGGCTAACAGACATAACACTACGAGAGAATTTCCTCAAAAAATATCGATGCGGCAATTTTTTCAGGACACTAGCTCCACATTTTATTCACGGTCCCAAACCACTCATTTGGTGGTGGGCTACCCCTCAGGTTTGGGAACATTTTTTCACTAGTGGTCTATCCCCCATATGCTTGGAGGGCGCCTGTGGTTGAGTGGTAAGCGTGACCGCCACTCATTCCAGTTGGCCTGGGTTCAATTCCAGCCGAGGTCGTTGAGATTTTTCTGAGGTGCAAAAATCTTTGGTCACGTCTTCCTTCGGAAGGGAAGTAAAGCCGTTAGTCCCCGGTCCATGAAATGGGTGGATCGATATCTAATCCAGGTAGTGGAATCACCTCTTTGGCGTCGGTAAAGAAGACGTAGGTCCAACTTCTATACTTTTACTAACAAAAATATCCTCCTCCCGTGATACTTGTGGAGTGCGCAGTAAGTATACGGCCTCTAGCAAAAGCAAGTATCGGACTAACCATTCCTTCCCTTTCCATCCGCGATATACGTTCGGGCCTGGCCGGCGCCGGTATTGATCAAAAACACTTTCGGATTGCCAGGAGTTGCACATTGAAAGATGTTTCGCTACTCCGAAGCACAATTATCTACTGATTCCCTGTGCAACTTCAGTTAGTCCCGATCGATAACGGAGTAGCAGCCAGGAGTTGTCGCACAAGCTCAAGTGGTCTATCCCCCATATGCTTTTTCATATGCCAGTGGCACCAAAATTGCAAATGTGGGCACAGTCCCAACTACAAATATATTTGAAACGACCGTTAAAGCGAGCGAAACATTGTTTTCGAGTGTTATGTCTGTTAGTCTGTGATTCTACCAAGCGGATACTATCGAAGGACATAGGCATTCACATCGTATTTTCCAAAATAGCTGGTCATAGTTGTACGCTTTGTTAAGGGGATCCAAACCTAAAGTGTTTTATTGATGAAGCACGCAATCGAACCGGCTTCAGATCTTTTGACCAAACCTTTAACCGAATCTTGAGATTATTAGAATTGCAGCTTTGATTATATTCAAACTTAACATTCGACCAAAGATCCAACCATGAACCGGTGACTTTGATATACTGCAGATAAACGGTTTACGTATCGGATCCGGTAGCGGATTTCTCCTTTGAAAAGAGCTGGATGGACTACGCCAAAGCTATGAAAATGGATCAGTGGCCAGAAGGTGACAATCAACAAAAAGTAAGTTTTCTGCTTTCGGGGATCGGGGAGCCTGCAAGAAAGAAATTCTTCAATTTCGAATTGGCGGAAGCCGAACGTCTCACTCCAGAAGCTGCATTGGAGACAATTCGGGAGAAAGTCGTTCCAAAACATAACGTGATAATCGAAAGAATGGAGTTCTTCTCGTCAGCTCAATTGTTCCGTGAGTCCATTGACGATTTCACGACCCGTCTTAAAACCCTTGGAAAAGTCGCGAAACTTGCAGCAATAAAAGAAGACTTAATTACGTACATGCTCGTCACAGCGAACAAGTGGCCCCATATGAGCTCAAAAATGCTTGCAATGACCGATATAACACTAGCAAAAACGATCGATATGTGCAGAACAGAAGAGATCACCGTCAGACGTAGCCAAGAACTTGCGATACTGGCACTTGAATCAGAAGTTAACAAAGTTAGCCAGTCCAAGTTCCACCCGAAGTCCAAATCATCTCGCTGTAAGTTCTGCGGCGATTATCACTACTTTACGAAAGGGACTTGTCCGGCATTGGGAAAGAGATGTCATCGGTGCAAAGGAAAAGAAAACACTTTGAGAGGGTTGGTAAGATTGGAGATAGATGAAACAGGAAAAGTTCGAGACGAGTAAGGGAGTTTAAGGATGAGTCAAGTGAATCCGAAGCCGTTCGGCCCTATTCTACGCGGCGTCTGACGTGAAACGACTAATCTCACCTCACTCTATGTAACTTTTCTCACCCAATTCTGAAGAGTCGCTTCGGGTGACGTGAGACGCCCATTTAACCGAAATGGGAAATCTCACCCGTATCGAAAGATCTTAGACAACTTCAGCAACAACGGAAGTGTGTTGGCTGAGTTAGAGTTGAAGTTTAATAAGGAATGGAGGAAGATGATCTGTGAACTCGATACTGGAGCGAACACGAGTCTGATTGGATATTCATATTTAGTTAATTTAGTCAACAATGCAGTGCTGCTGCCATAAAACTTCAGACTCCAAACCCGATCGAGGTCATCGGTCAAATAAAAGTCCCTTGTCTCCGCAACAATAGAAGGTATCAACTTGTCCTTCAGGTAGTAAAAGGCGACCACCGCACTTTACTATCGGCGAAGGCATCACGAATTCTGGGCTTCGCAAAGTTCTGTAAAACAGATTCATTCAGCGGATCCAGTTCGATGGTACCACACGAAACGTTACTCAACGCGCATTGCATCAAGGCAGAGAATAACCACAAATACTTGTTCGTTGTATATGGGAGATTGGAAGGTGATGTTACCTTGGAAGTTGATAAGTCTGTTAATCCATCAATCCAAACACCGCAACGTGTCCCGATCGCTCTTCACGATAAGCTAAAGAAGGAACTAGAACTGTTAGAAATAGAGAATATCATTACAAAGGAGACAGCACACACAGACTGGGTCAGCAACATAAAATTAATGTATATATGTTAACTTTCGAACTATCTATTCTATTCTGACTATCATACTGTTTTCTTTTCATCGACGACTTTCCGCTCGGCACGTTGATTGATGGCATCAAACACCCCCGATTCAATTCTCGAAGGTTTCCGCTACACTAGTGTGTACGATAAGTAGCATTTTGTGGGCTTTTTCATGTTTTCCGCTCGCACGACATTTTGATGTTAACGCATGCAAATCATGGATGGTGTTCAGCTTATCTGACTGCAGTGATCATCTGGTCAGTGCAATTTGAATCCGTGAGAAAAAGGCTGACAATCAGAACCTGACAACGTTTAGTTTACGTGTATTTGGTTGACGGTGGCAGCCTGAGGCAGGTATCACGGATGGAAAGTTTATGCGTCAGTAGCTTCGCACATTTTAGGCTATTGTTGGCCATAATTTGAATACCACTCGTAGGCGGTTACGTCAGAAAACTATAGCGCGAAGATAAAACAGTCCCGTTATTTCTCATCGAGCTCGTCATCAGAATTATGCCGCCGTATGTATGTATATCGATCGATCCATGTAGTGCAACCCTGGGCGTTCAGTCCGTTTCTGATTGACCGTTGTGATAGACGTAACATTTAAAAAAACGCGTGTGTACCTGATCCGCGGCCAGTTACGTTTTTTCTTCTGAATATTCCAAAGAATCGTGCTTGTTTTTCACAATGATAAGACAAACCTTGCTCTTTTTCATGACTTTTGTTACCGTTCAGTGGATTCCCGTGACTAGCAGCTTTGAAATCGGTGTGGAGTATAACAGTTAGTAGACCAACGTTTCACTTCATTTACATTCTTCGAACGGATCTTAATATTTTTTATTTCAATTTTGGTTTATGTTTTCTTGCTACAGTGACAGAGTATTGGAAAATGCCGGCCCTATTTCAGTACGAAAGCATCGAAGAGTGCCTCAGATCCAATCCGGCTGGGGTTTTCTGTGTGGTTAAAAGTGTGGTGAAACCTGACGACCGATCGTTGATTTGGAGAACTATTGAAGTAATCATTGGTGCTTTAGAACTGGAATCTGAGAGAGAGAGCCTGATGCATTTGTATATTTTCACAGGAATATTCACAATACCCATTTCAGCATCAACATAGTGTTCTGACCCGTGGTATCTGTTTGGAGCAATGCGAAGAATTAGTGAAAACATTATCCGATCAGCAAAGGGCGCAGTTTTTGCAGCCCAAGTTCGATGTTCAGTATAAGGTAAATAATGTTTCCATCGAAAAGGCAAGTCCTCTAATCACAAATTATTGTTATACTACTGTAGAGCACGAAAGATAGGCATATTTCGGAGTTTTTTGCGACACAAATGCAGTCCACGCCTTCTTTTGAGCCATTTGAAGACTAGAACTCGGCATTTACTGACCTGGGATCCTACCATAATTCAATTTAGAGTTTCTAGTAAGAGTAGGAAAAGTTGGTTTGCTTATAGCCTTCGTGGAAGCAAGTGTCAAAGTTGGCGTGGGGTACATTTGTACCCCAGTGTTCGGCTGCCGTTAGCGTTTCGTCAGGTTTCGTGCTGTCAGTGGAAATGTGACTCGTGACAATACCAGTTTAAATACTAATTGTTTTACTACGTAAGCAGCGATGCCACATGTTTTTTTGAAATGTCTGTAGAAGAATAACGAAAATATCTGTAAAAGTCTGTAGATGGTTGTGTAAATTCTAGTTACACTAAAATTTTACTTTAAAAATAGATTGAAAGTAGAATTCTATTGTGAAGGAATCACTCGTATTCGAAAATAGTTATTCTATTTTTACTAAACACTATTACCCTTTTAAAAGTCTGTAGATCTCTGGCTACGTCTGTAGGAGACATTAAAAGTCTGTAAAATACAGACATGTCTGTAAATCTGGCATCGCTGTACGTAAGTAACAATTAGTGTCATATAATCGTTTTTAATCAGTTATTCAATTAATTTAACTTAATTTTGAAGTAGAAAAAAAATCATTAGAATATCATTTTTGCTGATTTTTATTGATTTATTGTATATTTTAATAATTTTTCAAAACAATAACTCGCAAGTATAAATTGCGCACAGTAACTGCTATAACAGTAACGTTGTATGTTATCAATGTATTACTGGTCAGAAATATTTTTTTTTCATTTCTATTTCCATCCCTTTTCGAGGTATTTTCCAAGAAATGGTTTTTAAACTTTTACTCTTCCAAATTATCGTACTTTTTTGAAAATATAGAAATTCTAATTGATACCATTTCTAAACCATTCCTTCAACTTTTAGAATCATTTGATTTTTTCAAATAGGTTGAAAATTCACAAAGTTATAGTAATTTTTGTAAAATAAAGTCAAAATCGCGATTTTTCTATTTTTTTTTCTTTGTTAAAACCAATTTATGTATCATTGATTCAATAAATTCCGTACCTTCACTCACACAGTGGTTTTCGCAATTAAAAAACGAAGAAAATGATGTATTATACATTTCTTTTGTTTGCATTTTTACCTGCGAAAATTACGATCAAACGGGTGGGGTACATTTGTACCCCAGTGCAACGTTCTAGGGTGGAAAACTCAAGTGCAACGTTCTAGGGTTAAAATACGTCAAAATTTCCTTTTTGCCTTAGTATTGCTCTAACTCCGGTAGTTTAGAACCGATTTTGACCATCTTAGTGGAGTTGTGAAGATTGCTAAATTGCCGTTTGAGCAAGTAGTAAATTATTCAAAAGACGGTAAAAAAGTGAATTTAATCCGATGCTTTTTTGAATATCAAACGCCAATACAAACAGTAAAAATACATCAATATAAAGTAGCGGAAACAAAACAGGAAGGCGTTTACAGTTTCTGATGGTTTGAAATGAGCGAGATGCGTCTTTCTCACAAACAAACCATCAGGCGGGTTTAAGCTGGAATTGCGAAATTCTTTATTATGTGGCAGGATATTATTTTTGGAAGGAAATTCTTTACTCCCGTGGAATGCGCGTAAACGCCTCTGTGTACAATCCAATGCGCCAAATTCTTCGGTAACAGCAATAATATGAAAGCTATCTGTTAAACAAACTCAGTCTACTGTAAGTCTACCCACATCCACTGGTAATGCCTTGAACTGATGATGGTAAGAAACCACTACATACATACATGCATACATACATACATACATACATACACTTATATCAAGATAGAATTTCCTGGAATATCCCATGCTTTTAAATTACAATTTATCTAATATAAGATCCATGCTTAATATTGATAAAACTTTTTCTTCTATTTCCAGTACATTATCAATGATTGGATGGTGCCAAATATTCAAAATTACAGACATCGGTATAGTACGATAGTGAATATTTGTCAAAACTACCGAATACAGACTAAGTACAATATAAGCGTATACTCAGAAATGGAATATTGCTCCACAAATTCGACTAGAAAAACCGGTTGGTTTGTCACTGATACACACAGTGTGCCCAACACCGTTATTAACAGAAAAAATTTACCATAAATTTGGCATTCGGAATTTGAAAGATATAGTATCCAGTCACTTACTCAGTGAATTTCAAGATGATCTATTAGGAAAATCGAAAGATACAGCGATTTGAATTTTTATGTCGATTTTCATAAGACTATCAGCATACACCCATAGGGTTGGTCTCACCTTTATAAATACAAACTGTTGCGTTATGTAGTGACCCCTCCAGCCGAATAAGAGGCTATCGCATAAAGTTAAAGCTAAATATAAAAGTATAAAATATTCGAACCAGTGGTTTATAACATAACAAAACATGGTGTCAGAAGTGGGGTGTGAGCTTCGAATAATCTTGTTTCGGCGTCATTTTGCAAATCGCGAAAATAAGTAGAAAACTCGCTACAGTAAATCGTGTGAAGCGCGACGGGGGCCATTTTTTCGGTGAAGAAAATCGGTAGATCCTCATCGACATGGATTCTAACCAGGTCAAAATGTTTCTGGAGCACCAGACCCACATATTTCAACAGCTTATGCAGACAGTGAATGCATCGGCAACAGCAACAGCAACGTCATGCTTACAGCAGCATCAACAACAAACAGAACAGCGACGATCAAGTGCGGCAAATGTTACGGTCCCACAGCCATTGCCGTTAGCCTTAGACGGCGACATGGACGTGAACTTCGATTTCTTCGTCAAGAGCTGGAACGACTACGCTAAGGCAATTGGAATGGACCAATGGCCACCCGGAGACAATTCCAAAATAATTAGCTTCCTGTTAACAGTAATAGGTGAGCCGGCAAGAAATATTTCAATTTGAGCTCACAGCAGAGGAAACATACGACGGGTCACTACAGCAGAGGAATCGGCGAATACGGAATCTGCTCTTTTTGCTATTAAATCGAAAGTAGTCGTGAAACGTAACATTATTGTAGACATGCTAGACTTTTTTTCGGCTGTACAAGGTTTCAGAGAATCAATTGACGAATTTCCTCTCGTCTCAAGAGATTGGCCAAAGTTTCCAAACTTGGGGCTTTAGAATCGGAGCTTATTACGTATAAAATTGTAACAGCAAACAAATGGCAACACCTAAGAACCAAAATGTTGACTATACCCGACATAACATTGAATAAAGCAAGGGATCTATGCCGAGCAGAAGAAATCACGGAAAAAAGGTCCCAAGAATTGACATATACAACTGCAGAATCAGAAGTCAACAAGGTCAGCAAGGGCAAACCTCGTTCCAAACAGTGAAAATCTCTTCGATGCAAGTTTTGCGGAGACGCGCACGAGTTTACGAAGGAGACATGCCCCGCTCTTGGTAAACGATGTCACCGATGTAATGGAAAAAATCACTTCGAAAAGGTATGTAGAGCATCGGAAAAATCAAAGAACCGGAGATCTCGATCTGTCAGGGAGGTGAAGGAAGATAATGATGAGTATTCCGGAGATGAAGAGTCGTCAGACAAAAGTGAACAGGAGTACGAAATATCTAAGATTTTTGATAACTCGGATAACGGAGGTGGTGTAACAGCCGAGCTGGATTTGAAATTCAACAGGTCTTGGAAATCAGTACTAGGGCATTGCAAAAAAAAAATTTTTTTTAATTCTCGAAGGCCCCTCCTCTCATATTGTGACAAATGTCAAAGTAAGCTCAGATGCCAAATTTCACATCATTTGGACAATTTTAGACCCCCGCCCACTTCGCTTGAAATTTTTTGAAATTGGTACTATGGGAAAATATGGAGTAAAAATACATTAAATGCAATAACTTTTGAAGTAGCAATCAGAAAATTAAAATTTATACTTCTTTTGGAAGGAAATAATCTTAGTATTTGAATGGAGATATATTTGTTTCTAGAAAAATACGGGAAAGTGGGGTACTGGGTCATTTTGGCCCCAAAATCCCCTATTTTTAATGATTTTTCTGCTCCGTGATGCAAATCATACATATTTTGTAGTTTTTCTAATGTGAAAAAATCTCAGAAATCGAACGGAGCCCTTTTGACCTTAGTCCGAATACGAGAAGTTGGGGTTAATCGGCCTTTTGTCATTCATATTAAACTTCATCATTTTCTCGTGAATATATCTCTATTATTCTTCACTCAATTTTCATAAACTATACCTTGTTGAACGTGGAAAATCAATAGGATTACAACAAAAATAGATTCGTTACCGGTAAAATTCGGGAACATCAAATTATCTGACATGTAGTGTCGATTTCACATTTTGATCATAAAATCGCACGTATTAACTCCATTTAACAACAATATTCTTATTTAATTTACTACTTTTAGTGTTAAATATGCTTAGGGATCACATGAGAAAAGTTTCATTCCTGGAAAAATAGGGGAAGTTGAGGTATTAGGACAAATAATGAAAAAAATGAGATTTGTAGAGTAAATATCAAAAAGTTTGACGTTTCTGAATTATACCTTTAACGTTTTTATTTTTGTTTTATTCCTCAGAATTTTACACGTTCAATAAGTTACATTTTATGAAAATTGATTGAAGAATAATAGAGATATATGCATGAGAAAATGATAAAATTTAATATGACTGACAAAAAGCCCTATAACCACAACTTCTCGTATTCGGACTAAAGTCAAAAGGGTTCCGTTCGATTTCTGAGATTTTTTCACATTAGAAAAACTACAAAATATGTATGATTTGCATCACGGAGCAGAAAAATCATTAAAAATAGGGGATTTTGGGGCCAAAATGACCCAGACAAACATATCTTCATTCAAATACCTTTCCTTTCAAGAAAGGTATAAATTTTAATTTTCTGATTGCTACTTCAAAAGTTATAGCATTTAATGCATTTTTCCTCCATATTTTCCCATAACACCAATTTCAAAAAATTTCAAGCGAAGTGGGCGGGGGTCTAAAATTGTCCAAATGATGTGAAATTTGGCATCTGAGCTTACTTTGACATTTGTCACAATATGAGAGGGGGGGGGGGGCCTTTGAGAATTCAAAAAAAAAATTTTTTGCAACGCCCTAATCAGTACTCTGCGACCTGGATACTGGAGCTAATACTAGCCTAATTGGTTTCATTCGTCTAGCGGAGCTCACAGGTAAACGTAAACTGTCTTTGCAGCCATCGACGGTTCGACTGCAAAGCTTCGGTGGTAGCTCAATAAAGGTAATGGGACAAGTAAAAGTTCAAGTGTCGTCGTTTAGATCGCAAAAATCGTCTAATATTGCAAGTCGTGGATGTGGATCATCGTCCGCTACTGTCAGCCAGGGCTTCTCGAGAGCTTGGTTTCGTTAAGTTTTGTGAAGCAGTCGAATTTAGTACGCTGGAACCACGTACTTCGTCAGTAAAATTACTTCATGCTTATCGAGTGGAAGCGCAGCAGATAGTTGACGAACATAAAGAGCTTTTTGAAGGATACGGAAAATTTACGGGAACAGTGATGCTCGAACTTGACGGCAACGTGACACCATCAATCCAACCGCCACGCCGTATACCAATTCCATTGCGCAATGAGCTCAAGAAAGAGCTGGAGTCATTGGAGGAAAGCGGAATCATCGTCAAGGAAGCCAACCACACCGAATGGGTCAGCAATCTGGTCTTAGTACAACGAGGCGGACCGGGTGCAGGCGTACGAATTTGCTTAGATCGGGTGTTATTGAACAAGGCACTGCGTAGACCGAATTTACAATTCACTACACTGGACGAAATTCTACCAGAACTTGGTAAAGCTCGTGTATTTTCAACAATGGACACGAAAAAAGGATTCTGGCACGTGGTTCTAGACGTGGACAGCAGTAAATTAACAACATTCATTCAAATCACAACCACTGTCTAAAGGAACTTCTTCATCGACTCAAAGCAAATAATGTCAAACTAAACCGTTCAAAATTGAATCTTTGCCAGAAATTGATTAGGTACTACGGTCACGTTTTAACCACCCAGGGTCTACGACCGGATGAAACGAAAATAACAGCCATAAAAAACTACCCAACCCCATGTAACAAGAAGGAAATCCACAGATTTGCGGGTATGGTCAGCTACCTGAGCAAGTTCATTCGCAATTTGAGTGTTAATCTCACATGTCTCCGCAAGCTAATCTTGGAAACCGAACCTTGCCAGTGGTCGTCAGCTGAACAGAATGAATTTTAGCAAGTGAAATCGTTTGTATCCGATATAGGCACGTTACAAAACCATTAACCATCGAATGCGATGCCAGCTGCTTTGGATTAGGAGTGACAGTTTTCAAAGAAAACGGTGTCATAGCTTACGCATCAAGAACACTGACATCCACCGAAAGAAACTATGCCCAAATAGAGAAGGAACTCCTGGCAATTGTCTTCGCTTGCACCAAATTTGATCAGATAATCGTAGAGAACCCTCGAGCAATTATCAAAACGGATCACAAACCATTGATAAACGTGTTCAACAAGCCTCTTCATCCATCGCCAAAACGATTGCAACATATGTTATTGAAATTGCAGCTGTATAACTTGACACTGGAATTTGAAACCGTGAAAGATAACGTGGTGGCAGATGCGCTTTCTCGTGCCCCTGTTGTGAATCAGGAGATTTCGGACACGTACGAGAAACTAAATGTATGCACAATACTCGATGAAGTTGCCCAAATTAAAATCAGTAGCTTTCTCAGTGTCTCGGATGCAAGACTCACAGAGATCGCAGAACATACGAATCAGACGATGCAGATCATAACCAAGTTCATCCAACAAGGTTGGCCCAAATCGGTTGACCAAGTACCAGATGGTGTAAAAATTTTCTTCAATCATCGACATGAATTCGCATCACAGGACGGCTTAGTGTTTCGTAATGATCGCATTGTCGTTCCACATACTTTAAGAAGACAGCTTATAGATAATTGTCATGCAAGCCATAACGGAATGGAAGCCACTTTGAGGGTGGCACGAGCTAACTTGTTCTGGCCTGGTATGAGCTCACAGGTTAAGGACGTCGTAAGGCAGTGCGCAGTATGCGCAAAATTCGCCGCATCGCAGGTAAATCCACCGATGAAAACCCATCAGATTTCAATGTATCCTTTCCAGATGGTTTGGTTGAACGTGTTCTTCGCGGACTACAAAGGAATAAAGCATAAATTTCTCGTAACGGTGGATCACTATTCGGATTTTTTTTAGGTCAACGTACTGAAGGACTTAACGCCAGATTCCGTGGTCGCTATCTGCAAAGAAAATTTTGCCCGTCACGGCATTCCTCAACTTGTACTGTCTGACAACGGAACCAATTTCGTTAACCCCAAAATGATTCAATTTGCTGCCGACTGGTGCTTCAAGCAAGACACGTCAGCACCTCATCATCAGCAGGCAAACGGGAAGTCGGAAGCCGCCGTCAAAATTGCAAAATATCTTTTGAAGAAATCCGAGGAAAGTGGGTCGGAATTTTGGTATGCGTTACTTCACTGGCGAAATATCCCGAATAAAATCGGTTCGAGTCCGGTAGCACGCCTATTTTCTCGTTCGACTAGGAGTGGAGTACTAACCAGCGCAAATCGTTTACTCCTAAAGGTGGTAGAAGATGTTCCATCTATGATAGGTACAACGTAAGCGGAACAAGCAGCATTACGATAAAAATATTCGCTACTTACCAGAGCTTCAAGTTGGTGCACCTGTGTATGTACAGCTGGATCCGGCATCATCAAAAATATGGACTCCAGGGACCATAAACAACCGCTTGAATGAACGCTCATACCTAGTAGATGTGGGAGGTAATAAGTATCGGCGAAGTCTTGTACATCTGAAACCGCGAGCATCGCAGCCACAGCATCAGCAAATAATCCATAGAACTCAGCGGGTGGAGAACAACAAAACAATAAAGATTATGACAAAAACACACGTCAAAAAGATTCTACCGATTCAACTAACACACCGGTTGCATTGTTGGATTCGAACAATTTACCGCAGAGTGCGTTTAGTACAGTGAACAGTGATGACAGTGATACGCAAACCAAAAACTAACCAGCTCAGGAAAAGAGTCTTCCCCAAAAAAAAGAGAGACACGCCTGCCGGCCCGTTTGATGGAATACCAACTAAATCTTTAAATTTTATTGAGGGAAGATGTTGCATTATGTAGTGACCCCTCGTATGTTTCCTGCAGTAACATTACATATACACACATCATCATAACCACACAGGTAGTGATTCAAGTAGGAACAGCCAGCCGAATAAGACGCTATCGCACAAAGTTAAAGCTAAATATAAAAGTATAAAATATTCGAACTAGTGTTTTATAACATAACAAAACACAAACAATTACATATTTATATTGTACAAAACATGTTATTTGAATACTGCACTGAAAAAAGTCAAATGGAGTTATCTACTTAACGTTATAGTAAAACGAGTAAGAATTCGTGTAAAAATAGGAATGCTTACTTCAAATGACCATATCTCAGCTGTTTGATAACTGATTCTAATTAATATTTCATTATTGAACAGATAGACTTATTAATTTTCTGCTTCAAGTACTAGATAACATAATTATTCTTAAATATAACACTTATCGTTATTTAGTGACTTTTTTTTAATTGAAAATTATCTGCATCAACTGCGAACAAAGACGTTCGACACGACTATTGAGGAGGAAATTATTACCAAAGCAAAAATCAACAATAACCTATCCTTTCCCGAAGTCAGAGCTCTGACAATCAAACGACCACAAAGCTCAAGCTATGCCAGCACCACCAAAGGAACCACCATGGACGACGAAAGGAACACAACCATAGCCCAGTTGCAAATAAAGCTAGCAACCCTGAAGGAAAGCAAAGCTTAAAGCGCAGATGATAATAAAGATCAGGAGATCGAAATTCCCAAGGAAGACTGTGCCAAGCAGGCCAAACAGCTGCAAGCAGCCTCCACTAAGATAATCAAACTCCGGCAAGCCATCCCCGAGCTTTACAAGCATTAGTCTATTGAAAGAACACCAACGAAAACACTCATACTTGAACGGAAGTCAAAAAGGGAAAGTTGATAGAAGCAGCCCCCGCAGCCGGAATTCCCGTCGGCCCGTTCAGCCTACCGTAGCTTAGAAGGTCCAATAGCCAAAAAGAAAAAGACGCCCGAAAAAGTGGCACGGACAAGACCCAACTCCAAAGCTACCCCCGACATGACTCTGCTTACACTCAATAATGACCCCACTATGTCCTGGCCTCGCTCCAGCTCAACAGCATCATCGGATACTGACAACCCATTGAACATCTCGCAAACGCTCAACCCGGCAGTCAGCAATCAACAAGAGCAATAAAATTCAACAAACAAAACAAAGAACTCTCCCGCGTCAACCCCGACTGGGGACGTTCCGGGTCCTCCCGATGCACCCCCAGCGTCTGTAGGTGCGAATCCGGGCTTTACCCAAACAAGTACTTCTAGACCAAATGCAACAGCACACAACCGACTGCCTCAAAAACCCTTCCAGCCAATACCCACCACACGGCACCCGACTGTCAATCATCGAAACGCAGAACAACGATCACTTGCCCGACGCGCATACCCGACCAAGAGTACACAAAGAACTCAACACTTTGGATTCCACCTCCAATCGACCATACCACAGTGACATCGACCGTTATCCCCGTTACCCAAACCATACAGCCGGATGCTCCTGTCACCCAGTACGGTTCCACTACAGGAGCAGCGATGCGAACGCCACGCATACATGTTCCACTAGTTTGTTAGCAGAATCCGTTTGCTCGGATCCACACGGGGTCAGCAATAACAACAAAATCTACAAAAAGTGCCTCCCTCGCGTCGCCCGGACTCGGGAGGTGTCGGAAACATCCGATGAATCCCTAACGGTTGTCAGCGCGGGAGCCCGTGACGCCTCCGGGCAAGCTCCAGCATCCCTTCACCCTTTCGGACTTATCTGTCGCATTCTCCTTTCTATAGGGTCCTATGGCACACAAACAGCCGCATCAACACCAACCATCAAAGTCATAGAAGAACACATCAAACCCAAAACAACCTGCAACACAACGTTTATACCGTATACCAAAAAAGCCTGCTTTCCCGCGTCGCCGACAACTCGGGAAATGCTGGAGCCCCCGATGAGTCCTCTACGGTTGCCGGTGCGGGGAATCCGGGCCTCCTCGGGTAAGTTCTACCAATCCCGTAACCCAACCGGACCCATCTGTCGCACTCTTCCTCCCTTCATGGTCCTACGGTACAAAATAAGCCGAATTAACGCCAAACTTCAGCGTCATCAAAGAAAGCAGCAGATATCAATCCCCTTATAAATAAACCTGCTCACCGTACAGCAAAAAAAACCACTTCCTTGCGCCACTTCCGACTCGGGAAGTTGCCGGCGCGGGGAACCCGAGTCCCTCCCGTATAAGTTGCCACCATCTCAGCACACACCAGATCCCAATTGCTGTCGTCTTTACCCTTAGTGCAAATCCAAACGGGCCAAATGCTGTCTGAAGACAAAACCGCGAGTGTCTCAACGCCACTCGTCCTATCGATTTCGACAAGGACCAAACGAATGGGACCCAGCAATAGACCGGCGAGGAATCGTAGTCCCAGTCGTAGCTCCGACCCACCATCCAGTGGAACACCAATGGTCTGAGAGCAAACCTAGGTGACCTCCAATGCATGATTACACGCTCAGCCTCCATCTGTCTCGCAATCTAAGAGATTCACATAAAAGGTGATACGGAACCATCACCTTGGCTCGGGTACCGTTACATTTGGGATTCAGCTATAGAGTTGAACCTCTTCCAGACATTCGGCCTAGAAACCAGAGCTGCCGTCCGAGTTGATGAAACTGATCGTACTTACCTTACCGTTCATGCTAGAGCCTTGTTCTCTCTTGCTGTATGCAGAAGCCTGCACTCCACTCGCTGCATTGCTGCTTGTCGCCAGCCTCGCAGTCTTCGAAGGGTCCGAAGGTCGTCCTCTATCTGGTCGATCCACCGTGCTTGCTGTGTGCCCCGTCTTCTTGTTCCTGTAGGGTCGCCCTTGAAAACCATCTTCACCGGGTCGTAGTCCGACATTCTTACGACACGTGTCCAGCCCACCACAAACGTCCTATTTTTGCGGTATGCGCGATGGATGGTTCTTCCAGCAGCTGATGCAACTCATGGTTCATTCGCCTACGCCACGAATTCGTCTTCCATCTGCACGCCACCATAGATGATACGCAACACCTTTCGTTCGAAAACTTCAAAGGCGCGTTGGTCCTCCACGAGCCTAGTCCAGGTCTCGTGGCCGTAGTGGACCACCGGTCTAATCAGTGTCTTGTAGATAATCAACTTCGTGCGACGGCGAATTTTGTTCCTCTGGAGTCCAAAGTAGGGACGATTTCCCGCCAAGATCCGTCTCTGAAGTTCTCTGCTGGTATCGTTGTCGGTGGTTACCAGTGAGCTCAAATACACGAATTCGTCGACCACCTCGATTTCTATCTCGTATTTTCCAAAACCTGATTTTTAAACTTTCACTCTTCCAAATAATTGTACTTTTTCATAAATATAGAAATTCCAAATGATTCCGTTTCTAGACCATTCTTTCAACTTTTAGAATCATTTGATTTTTTTTTTTTCAAATCGGTTCGGATCGGTGAAACCCAACCTCGGGATGGGAGGTTCACATTGTCGTTTCTAGAACCTCATCCTCTCATGAACGTGGTTGCCAGATCGATCAACTTTCCTATAAGATGCACGGTGGTCTTTATGTACATCTCTCAGGCAGTAAACGACGTCGGAAACAAATTGCGGAATATCTTCAAGCAACTGTAGATTCCCTTCCTGCTAATGGGTGACGTCAACTCGCACCACTCAGCGTGAGGCTCATAAAGGTGTTCCGTTCGCGGTAACGCCATCATTGACGCAGTGACGCTAAATGACGGCAGTGTAATCTTTCTCCGGGACCGATCCACAACCACCTTAGACCTAACCATATGGTCTAGCTCCATCGTCGGAGCCTGAGGATGGTCGTGCCTACCCAACAATGCAAACATCTATGTCTCATGGTCGGATCGACGTCGCGATATGCAAAATCATGCATCCTTGGAACGGAGTACCACCAAACCGGGCGGTTCACTGGTGGAACCCAGAAGTAGCGAAGGCAATCAAAAATCGACGAATAGCTCTTCAAGTTCTTAAAAATACCCCTCCCCCCGAACCGTCATCAATGGGATGGATGGGCGGATTTTCGACGACTTAGGAATCAGACTAGGCTGGCCATCTCGAAAGCCAAGGAGGCCAGCTGGGCTCCCTTCCTGGACGGATAAGTTCCGACTCGTCGACAGCGGAACTGTGAAGAATGCCTTAAGTGTCAAAATAAGGCAAAACAGCTTTGCATTAACAATCAACGGTACCACGACAGTTGAATCCTCCGAAATTGCTAAAGAAATCGAAAAACACTTCGCCTTGATCGCAACCCTCAAAACGAAGAGGACCATAGATGCCCCACCCCTACAATATTCACGCCATATGGGAACCAGAATTACAACAAATATTTATCCGGTGTGGAGCTCGCCACTGCGCTAAGTACAGTACAGGGAAATTCTGTCGGACTCGACGATGTCGGCTATCCCCTGTTAAGACATCTACCACCGGTTGCCAAACGAGCGCTACTGGACGGATTCAACAGGATCTGGAGATGCGAGCCTCTAGCGGACAACTGTAGAACCGCGCTCATGATCCCCAGCACGAAGAAATGTGTGGGAACCAGAAGCCCGGATGACTTCTGACCCATCAGTCTCATCCCCTGCATTGGGAAATCAATTAAAAGAATGGTGACTAGAATTCCGTTAACCCTTCTAGAGGAATAGGATCTTCTTTACCGTCGTCAATTCGCAATCCGAAAGTGACTCGGCAGAGGCGTCCACCTAGACTGCCTCGGCGAAATATTAATTGCCATTATAGACACCGCCAAGGCCTACAATTCGATATGGCGCGAAGCAGTGCTCTGTCAGCTGCACCAATGGGGCTACCGCAGGGAACCTTGGCTGCATCATCAAGCAGTACCCCTCAGTGTCCGAAGTTTCAGGAGTGCTGTTGGAGGAAACCATTCAGACCTATTTTGCGAGCAAACGGGGTTCCCCAAGGCACTGGCAGTCGCGCTCTTCCTGGTCAGCATGAACTCCTTCTTCGCAATGCTAATAAAAAAACCTATGGGTGTATGCTTGTAGCTTTATGAAAATTGACACAAAACTTCAAATTGCTATATCTTTCGATTCTACTAATAGATCATTTCGAAATTCACAAAGAAGGTGCTCGGATACTATATTTTCTGTTCATAACGACTCTCTGGGCACACCGTGAAACTCTGATGATCTAAGCTCTACCCATTTCAGATTATTTGGATATCGCGTTCTTTGCAACCATTGGATCACTTTTGCTACTCGCCCTCGCGTCTACCGTCTACGATTCCTGGCTAGCAAAGGATCCCAATCACTATCGGATGCCTTTGAAGGGTACAAGTATGTGGCCATCACCGAGCCGGAAGCTGAAGCTGCTGACTAATCGTGTGCACAATGTTTTCAGAGACTAAGCTGCTGACCGCGTTCTCCCTGAGGCGAAATATCAATCGACTCACATTCAAACTGACTACTGATCCTATCCAGCAGGACCTGCGCTTCCTGGATGCTATCCGTGTGTATTTAATGGCCACCATAACACTCGCTCACGTGATTGCAGCACTGGTGATGACTAGCAGCCAGAATCCGGAAGCGCTGGAGAAGGTAAAAAGCAACGAATGAAATTTGGTTGATGGCAGACATAGTTCTTAATCGTTATGCATTTCAGTTCGGCTCGAACATAGGAACACAAATGTTCCCAACACTCGTCCAACTGGAAGTGGACGTGTTCTTGGCCATCAGTGGTCTTCTGCTAACAGTACACTTCATCAGATATACCGAAAGCAAGCGGTTCAGCATCAAACCATTCTGGATGGGAGTAGTGAATCGGTATCTTCGGTCCTTGCCGGTGTATGCCTTGGTAATTTTGTTCACCACCTCGATCTCCGATCACTTTCAGATGAATCCATCAGCGTACAGAATCATACCGGTGGGTAGGACGATATGCCGGGAGAAGTGGTGGATCAATTTACTGTTTATCCACAATTATTATCGACCCGAAGAGCAGGTGTGTACTTTGAACTACATGATTCTTCAGACAACTTCTTATTATGAAACTAAATGAATGCCTAAACTCCACGATTCATTTTGACGTTAGACTGACAGCGGTCATTGTTATTGATTATGTGAAGATTGCAGATAATTCTAATGTATAATAGACCAGCGTAACAATTTAGCACTGGGTGGAAAAAATGCCTATTTTTATTAATCGGGAGGACCGGACATCAACCCAGATAATGACGCCTACAGAATACCAAGCGATGTAAACACGTGGAGCGCGGTCAACAGAGTGGCGACGCAGATTATGACCGCCTTGCAGCGGAAATGGCGTGATGAACAGCGAACGACGGTTTCGGGAGAGTACAGTCAACGTCCGGGAACTCTTCGCCGAAGTAGGCTAGATCCACCGCCGGAGACTAGTCGAGTAGTACCGAATGCGACAAACCATCAGTATAGGGTCATCGGGGCACCAGTGAACCGGAAGCCACCCTCCAAATGGAATCGCTAGCTCGGCCACGGCATCCAACTGGTCAACGGAGAAAAGAACGCATGTAGAATATTACACAGACGGGGACAGCAAGGGCAGGAGTCTAGGAGCTTAACGACCCTTCCACCTTCCCCCAGACCTTCTGCGAGATAGGGAGTCTTGCTAGGATATGAAGGGGGGGTTGGATTGGGCAGAGCCGGCGGAAAGCGTGGGTAGTATGGGTAGTATTACCCACTCGAAAATAACCGAGTGGGTAATTACCCACTCGAAATTTTGAACAATTTCGAAAAATTTAGATGAGCAACGCATATATCTCGCACTACACACATTTGAAAACATCAAAGTACCACAATTCCATTTGCATAAACGAACGTGATTTAATGTGAATGTAATGTAAGCGTGTGCATTGGGAAAAGGAAAACAATCCTTACTAATGGACCCCTCACCCTATGCTTTCTACCCACTCGGGCGTAAAGTATTTCGCCGCCCCTGGGATTGGGCTCTTCTAAACCCCTAAAAAGCTATAACTCCGACGAAGCGAGTCTGTGCCACTTCTGCCAAGATCCTAACATTCCAGTACTCTAAGATCATCGCAATAAAGACACCCCAGCCCAACCAGAGTGCCAACCGGCAGATCAGGATCGACGCCAGTAACGTCCTGATTATGACATACTGGCCATGGCGAACGTCAACGGACAGGACACGGATATCGAATTGGACGGCGACTTTTGGCTGACAGGTATGGTGTCCTACTCCCTGAGTAAGGAAGGATGATACCGACTTGAAATGGCAAGTGGGCTAACAGCACGGCTGCCTTCGTCCCAACAAAACCCTGGCAGGTTGTTCAAAACTTCTCAACATTTAGTTGGTGGCACTAGGTTCGGTTGGAACATTCCCGATTTTACGCGACCCGGCCTTGAACACTATGAAGGATAGTCTCAACCCTAGCATGACCTCCCTGCTTCATAGATAATCATGGGATCATAAGAGGTGACTATGTACAACGAGTGGAGATAGTGGCCCGGAGTTGGGACCCAATGAAATGGAGAAAAACAACATACGGTACAGGCGCGGCGAACAAGAACAAGCAGTAACAACAGCCAGAGAGAGCAGAGCGGGATGAGTTACACTCCACAGAAGCCAAAAGTAGTGGCAGCGAAGTGCTTGGCGGAGGAGCTCCACAAGTTTGTGGACGCGAGAAACAATGTCTATAAATTAAGGAGATAGTTCTCAGAATCCGAAAGGCGCTAGTGTCTGCCGTGAAGAAGTATGACACGGCAACGCTGAGGACTGACTGATGCAGCTGAACGAGAATTGGCGTCGGCTAAGGCTGCTGTCTTCTCCCTCCCCGAAGCAAAGGAATCCGTGACTCCAAAGAGGGCAAGAACCTCGCCAGTCGGAGAACCAGCCGGCCCAAGAGGCAAACGCGCGAGAACACTCTTACTGCCGAAGTGCAGCATGCCACTCAACAGGGATATAACTGGAGTACCGTTGTAGGTCGGAGGGAGAAACACAAGAAGCAGCAAACGCGGAAGTAGGAGAGAAAAGTGGAGCAGAAGAAAGGAAAAACTCCAGCTCATCAGAAAGCGCCCAAGAAAGAAGCCATACTCATCAAAGCCAATGACGCGACGACGTATGCAGCGCTCCTCAAGAATGTCAGAGATGATCCAGAGCTAAGGGATTTGGAGGACAACGTGGTAAGAACCAGGCCGTACCCAAAAACATGAGACGCACTTCGAGTTGACGGAGGATCCCACGGTTAATAGCTCGATTATGCAGGAAATTTTGGCCAAATCGCTGGGTGAAGAGGCAGAAGTTAAAGCATTAGGGCCGGATACGGTGATTGTATGCAAGGACCTGGATGAGATCACGACGGAAGACCAGCTGAGAGGTGCACAGCAGCAGCAACCTGAGCGAGGTGCCCACGACGATGACGGTTAAAGAAGGGGCACGGAGGAACTCAGACAGCGATGGTTTCGTGTACCGGTAATGTCTGCTTACAAGGCGCTTGAGGTAGGCAAAGTTCGAGATGCGATTGAGAGCCGCACTACGACTGAATCAACAAACAGAGAAATGTTCTAAGTGGTTGGGTTTTAGGCATTTGGCAGTAGCTTGAAAGGGCCCGGCTAGATCAAAAATGTGCTAGAAATGCGGGTAGACGGGTCATCTTGTGAGAGACTGCACGCAGAGCCGGGGCTTCAAATGCTCTTTCTAGAAGATGGTAATGGAGATAACCCAGGTAAATTTGAATCCCTGTGAAACCGCACTGCAACTGCTGTGGCAGTCCACGACAGAAACGATGTGTGACATGATTTTAATTGGAAAGCCGTATCGGGTCCTGCTGATAACGGTAGCTGAGTGAAGGATAGAAAGGGAACGGCTACGATACCCATTCAAGAAGTGGTAGATTGCTCATACGAAGGCTTCGTGATTGCTAAAATCAACGGCGTCTTTGTGCGTAGCTGTTACGCTCCTCAAAGGTGGACAGCGGAGTAGTTCAGCCTAATGCTGGAGCAGTTACTGAGCAGTTGATCGGCCGAAAGCTGGTAGTCATTGGTGGTGACTTCAATGCCTGGGAGTGGGGCAGTAGAGTACCCAGCATCCTGCAGGAAGTTCTAGCAAAATATGATTGTGCAATGAAGGTTCCGTTAGCACATTTCAGAGAGACGCGATGGAGTCTATCATCGACGTCGCATTCTGTAATCCTTCACTGACGGCAAACATAGACAGGAGAGTATGCGAGCAGTATACCCATGCCGACCATCAGGCGATTTGCTACCATATCAGCTATCGGAACTCTGATGTAGCACGGCGAAGGATGACCGGCGAGCGAAAATGGAAGACGAAAGCCTTCAACATAGTCCTCTCAGTTGAGGCACTTCGGCCGGACAGCGGGACCGAGAACGTCAATGCAGCCCATCTAACACGAACGATTGTGATGGCTTGTGACGCCACAATGCCGCGAAAACTGAAGTCACGCAATAGACGGCGTCTAGCTTACTGGTGGAACGATATACTCAGATCGATGCGCGCTGCTTCTGTTAGATCCAGAAGGCGGGCTTCGAGAGCAATGTCGGAGCAGGTACAGCGAAGCACAAGGCAGCGTTTCTGAAAGCTAGGGATACTTTAAAACGGAAGATCAAGCTTAGCAAGTCAGTCGGCCACAAGGAGCTGAGCCGAGAAAAAGACGCCAATCTCGAGTCGTGAAGGCTTCGTCCACGCCAAGCGAAATGTGCCCGAAAAAGCTGAAGATAATCGTTGAGGGTCTCTTCCCGAAACACGATCCATCTACATGGCCAACGACACAGTACGGTAAAGAAGAAGGAGCAAACACGGACGATCGGCAAATGACTAACGATGAGCTCGCAGAAGCATCGAAGCGCCTTAAACCAAAGGAAGCCCCCAGTCCGCAATGAATACCAAACGTTGTGCTGAAAGCTGTGATCTGGTATACCCGGACATGTTTAGGATGGTGCTGCCGAAGTGTCCAAATGAAGGTAACTTCCCCGAAACACGGAAGGTACAGAAGCTGGTGCTGCTGCCAAATTCAGGGAAGCCACCGGACAATCCGGCCTCGTATAAACCTATATGATTGCTGGATACACTCCGAAAACTTCTAGAAAGAATTATTATCAATAGGTCTATGGAATGCTCGGAGGACGAGCGCGAACTGTCTAAGACGCAGTTCAGATTCCGCAAAAGAATATCGAAAGTGGAGGCAATTTGGACAGTGCGCAAGAGTTCGGAGAAGGCATCTAAACGGAAGCGAAGACGAGATCGATACTGCGCTATGGTAACGATAGATAGGTAACGATAGGTGGAAAGCCATTGCTACAGCACTGCACAGAATGAGGGTTCCCGACTATCTATGGCAGATCCTGAAGAGCTACTTTCACGGCAGAGTGGTGCTGTACGAGACTAACGAAGGGCAGAAGTCAATGCGAGTGACAGCGGGTTAACCCTGAGGCTCCATTCTTGGTACAACTCTTTGGAATGGGACCTCATGAAGTCCTAACACAGCACCTGCTCAGGAAAGTGAAAATCGTGGGTTTCACGAACGACGTGTCACCAACGGTGATGGGCGAGACACTTGAAAAAGTGGAGGTATCGGTGACGGAGACAATAGATGCGATCGAGAACTGGATGAACGGGATCAAGCTGCAAATAGCTCACCACAAGACGGAGCTGTTGTTGGTCAGCCACTGCAAAGGGACCATTCATAAATTACGTAACGCTTTTAGGGGGGAGGGGGGGTACGACAAGATGTGACAAGTTGTGACATAGGCGGGAGGGGGTGTTAACTAGATCGTTACGTAACATGTTTCCATCGAAGAAAAAAAATTTTTTCTTGGAATTTGTTACGTAACAGGGGAGGGGGGGATGGAAAAATTTGTGACAATTTGTTACATAGGGGGAGGGGGGAGTCAATTTTGGGCAATTTTTGCGTTACGTAATTTATGAATGGTCCCAAAGCGGTTCAGCTGATGCAGATCGTCGGAGGGCACGTGATTGCATTTACGCGTACACTGATAATCGATGACCGGTTGAGCTTCAACAATCACGTCGACTACGCCTACGAAATGCCGGCGAAGGCAACGAACGCAATAGCGAGGACCATGCCAAACATCGGCGGTCCTAAAAGCAGCACGATACGTCTCTTATCTAGTGTATCGCCATCGATACTGCGATGTGGAGTTCCTGCCTAGGATGCGGCGCTGAAAACCAAGCGGAACCACGAAAATCTGCATAGGACGTTTCAGTTAATGGCCGTATGAGTCTCAAGCGCATTCAGAACAATATCGTTGGAGGTAGTAGGCGCTATCGCCGGGATGATCCCCATCTGCATCACCTTGGCAGAGGATATCGAGTGCTAGAACCGGAGAAACACCAGAAACGTGTGGAAGATGATGAAAATAAATTCGATGGCGAGGTGGCAGCAGGAATGGGAAAATACGGAGAAAGAAAAGCATCCCAAACCTGTCGCAGCCATGGTCCGATAGGAACCTCACATGGAAGTATGTCCATCGGTTCGGGCACGCAATGTAACCGTTAGGCCTGGAGTTTGAAAACATCGAGGAGACACCGGAGCATACTCACCTTACCGTTCAGGCTAGAGCCTTGCCTCTTGCTGTATGCAGAAGCTGTATGTACTCGGTCCATTGCTGCTTGTCGCCAGCCTCGCAGTCTTCGAAGGGTCCGTAGGTCGTCTTCTATCTGGTCGATCCACCGTGCTCGCTGTGCGCCCCGTTTTCTTGTTCCTATAGGGTCGCCCTCAAGAATCATCTTCACGTCTGACATTCTTACGAGGTGTCCAGCCCACCACAAACGTTCTATTTTTGCAGTATGCGCGATGGATGGTTCTTCCAGCAGCTGATGCAACTCATGGTTCATTCGCCCACGCCACATTTCGTCTTCCATCTGCACGCTACCATAGATGGTACACAACACCTTTCGTTCGAAAACTTCAAGGGCGCGTTGGTCCTCCACGAGCATAGTCCAGGTCTTGTGGCCGTAGAGGACCACCGGTCTAATCAGCGTCTTGTAGATAAGCAACTTCGCGCGGCGGCGAATTTTGTTCCACCGGAGCGTCCTCCGGAGTCCAAAGTAGGCACGATTTCCTGCCAAGATCCGTCTCTGAATTTCTCTGCTGGTATCATTGTCGGTGGTTACCAGTGAGCCCAAATACACGAATTCGTCGACCATCTCGATTTCGTCACCGTCAATCCGAACTCGGGATGGGAGGTTCACATTGTCATCTCTAGAACCTCTTCCTCTCATGTATTTTGTCTTCGAAACGTTGATGGCAAGTCCAATCCTGCTGGCTTCAGCTTTCAGTCTGATGTACGGTTCCGACATCGCCTCAAAGTTCCGTGCCATTACGCCAATGTCATCGGCGAAGCTAAGAAGCTGGACGTTGAACAGCAGGCACGATAGACCATCACCTTGCCTCAACCCTCTTCGAGATTCAAAGGGATGGAACAACAAAGGGACATCACCCGATCCATCGTCGCTTTGACTAATCGTGTTATCTTAACGGCAAAACCGTACTCGTGCATTATCTGCCATAGCTGATCTCGATCGATTGCGTCATACGCGGATTTGAAATCGATGAACAAATGATATGGTGGCACGTTGTATTCGCGGCACTTCTGCAGAATGAATATTTGGTCCGTGGTGGCGCGGCAACCCATGAATCCCGCTTGGTAGTGCCCCACGAACTCCCTTGCAAATCGTGACAATCGGCGGTAAAGAATTTTGGAGAGGATCTTGTAGGCGGCGCTAAGTAGTGGTATCACGCGGTAGTTGCAGCAATCCAACTTGTCACCCTTTTTGTAGATTGGGCTACCGACACCCTCCGCCGGAAGAATCTCCTTTTCCCAAATTTTGGCGATTACCTAGTGCAGCGCTCTAGCCAGTGTTTCACGACCGTATTTTAATAGCTTGCTGGGTAGTTGATCTACACCGGCAGCTTTGTTGTTTTTCAGCCGACCGATCTCCTCCTTGACTTCTTGGAGATCAGAGATCGTCTTCCGCGCGTGCTCCAAGATCCGTTGCCATACCGCCTTCGTCCTCTGCTGATTCACCGTTGAGATGCTCGTCATAGTACTGCTTCCACCTGTCAATCACCTCACACTCGTTCGTAAAAAGGTTGCCGTCTAAGTCCCTGCACATATCGGCTTACGGAACGTAGCCTTTGCGCGAACTGTTTAGCTTCTCGTAGAACTTCCGTGTGTCGTTTACGCGGTACAGTTGCTCCATCGCTTCGCGATCTCGTTCCTCCTGTTGGCGCTTCTTTCTCCGGAGGAACGCGATTTGCCTGTTCCGTGCTTGTTTGTATCGCTCCATATTCTGTCTCGTTCCGTGCTGCAGCATCCTCGCCCATGCTGCATTCTTCTCCTCCATAAACTGCTTACATTCGTTATCGAACCAGTCGTTTCCTCGATTCGGAATTGCTGTACCTAGTGCCGCTATAGCAGTACTTCCTATGCCGGAACGGATCTCCCTCCAGCTATCTTCAAGAGTAGCTGCGCTCAGCTGTTCTTCCGTGGGTAGTGCTGCTTCCAGCCGCTGTGCGAAGTGTTGGGCAACCCCGGCGTCCCGAAGTTGCGCGATGTTGGGCCTTGGCGTCCGACTAAGACGAGTGTTGTACACCGTCCAGAGTTTTAAGCGCATGCTTACTGCAACTAGGTAATGGTCCGAATCTATATTCGCACTGCGGTAGGTACGAACGTTGGTGATATCAGAGAAGAATCGACCGTCGATTAGAACGTAATCGATTTGGTTTTCGGTGCGTTGGTCAGGTGATCTCCAGGTGGCTTTATGGATATCTCTGCGGGGGAATAAGGTACTTCGGACTACCATGCCACGGGAGGCTGCGAAGTTCACGCATCGTTGGCCCCTTGTCATTCGATACGGTGTGTGAGTTGCTTGGCCCGAATTCCGGTCTAAACATTACCTCCCGTCCTACCTGAGCATTCACATCACCGATGACGATTTTCACGTCCCGTTGCGAATAGCCGTCGTACACCTCATCCAGCTTTGCGTAGAACGCTTCCTTCTCGTCATCGGGTCTCCCATCGTGTGGGCAGTGTGGGTGGGTAGTGATGCTGTAGTTGAAGAAATGGCCTTTGATCCTCAACTTACAGTCCATCCAATCACGCGTTGACGCAGACACCGGAGCATGTGGTCTTCGAATGTCAGAGATTCGAAGCGATACGCAAGAAGACGCTTGAAACGGGAAGACTGGACATCAACCAGGTTAATATCTACAGAATACCAAGCGATGTAAAAACGTGGAACGCGGTCAACAGAGTGGTGACGCAGATCATGACCGCCTTGCAGCGGAAATGGTCTGATGAACAGCGTGTAAACTGCGACAGAGTATGGGTCGTCGGAATACCAGCGAACCGGGCAGCATTCTGCACTGGTAATCGCCGGGCCAACCATGGCACCCTACCGGTTGGCCCAAGAGAACTATAGCGGAAACCAAACAAGAATCAGTAACGGGAGAAGTTCTTTCGCCGGGGAACTTTCCGTCGGTGTAAGCTAGATTTACCTTCGGGGACTAGACTGAGTCGGACGCGACGAGACACCACCAGTCACGGGTCGCCGGGGCACCAGCGAACCGGACGCCCTACTCCACCGAAATCACTGGTTGGCTCGGTTTCGGGAGAATTTCTTTCGTCGGAGAATTCTCTTCCCCGAAGTAATGCCGTAATGTAGTGCCCGGGAGTAATCAGGTTCCGGGCAAGAGTAGTCTTTTTAGCGGATCAGGGTAGCTTCCCAAACCTGTTTCTTGAGTTTTTTTATTTCGATTATAGAGGTTTTAACCTTATGGTCATTCGCCTCTTCGGGTTAGAAAAACTCTTATGAAAAATTTCTAATCCTTTGTGCAGGGTCGGGACTCGAACCCGGGTGCGCTGCGTACAAGGCAATCGATTTACCAACTACGCCACGCCTACCTCGTTTTTTGAGTTAGTTTTTATACATTTTTTCTGCTCAGTGTATTTTTTGACATTTTTTTGCTCTCTAAAACACACACACACATAGAAACACACTGAATTAATTTAAAACCTGATTTTCTTGGAATATTCCCTTCTTTGACAAGGTCCGATTGCGCCAATAATAGTTTTTTGATCTAAATGATCGTCTTTTTTCCTTCTACATTCCATACACAGTTTTCAACTAGCTGATAAAACACTGACAATATGTCAGTTTCGTGTATTCATTCAGTGTACCATTATAGAGCGGTGTGTGTTTGATTTTGCTAGTCGCATGTTTACATCAGTTATTTCATGCTTTCTAATAGCCAGTTTTGCAGTTTTTACATCCGCGACACTTATGTACCATGAGTGTAGCTGTCTATGGAACATTTCATAATGATGATAATAAAGGAAAAACCTGTTTTAATCCACCTAGAGGTGCAATTGTGCCTTTCTCATTTCTCCAAACTATGATTTAATAGCTGGTTCGTACAATATAACTTTATGGAAATGTCTTTCATTCTTATTACACTTGGTAAGTATATATAAGAGCACCTTTTTGCATTCATCGCGGTATCGGTTTGAATCGGAGTTTTCTATGTGATCGACCTCCACAACCCGTAACTCCGGTGCTGGAAGTCGGATGGAGATGGAATTTAATATCAGTTTCTGGGGACGCAACACCTTTCATTTGAGACTAAGTTGAGCAAATCTAGCCATTTTCGAGAAACCAATATAACCGTTATTCTGACTTTGGATGCTTCCGGATCCGTCGATGGTGGCCAGTGTGGCCAAAGAGACTTTGAATGACTGTTGGGGACCTAGATCTACAAATTCAACAGTTGTGTTTACATTTTGGAAAAAATCACCTTTTTACATTCATCGCAGAATTCGTTAGAATCGGGATTTGCTGCGTGATCGTACGTATCACCCTGTAATTCAGAAACCAGAACTCGGATCCACACAAAATTCAACAGCAGCTGATGGACCTTTCATTTAAAATTAAGTTTGTCAAAATCGGTTCAGAAAATTCCGAGAAACCGATTTGGAAAAATCAACAAATATTGTTTTGTAACCATACTCTTCAACTCGTAATTCGGAACAAGATGTCGGTTGAAAATGAAATTCAATAGCAACCTATGGGAATATTATACCTTTCATTTGAATCTTAGTTTGTAAAAATCGGTTCAGCCATCTCCGAGTAACCGATGTGGACATTTTGTTAACAAATCCGCACATACACACACATACATACACACATACACATACACACATACATACATACACACATACATACACACAGATATTTTGCGATCCCGGCGAACTGAGTCGAATGTTATATGAGACTCGGCCCTCCGGGCCCCGGTTAGAAAATCGGTTTTTGAAGCAATTGCATAACCTTTCTATATGAGAAAGACAAAAGAATAATATTTAATTAGCTTAATAAGCATGAGTTCAATGTTATCTTCATATGATTATAATTTGCAAAGGTTGGTGGAATGCGTTTGAACGTGTAGGGAATGGGGGTTTAGTAGAGTGGGTGTGGAGGATGCGTCAGAAATCCTTCATCTTATTTCGGTATACGGGGTGGATGAAGGAAATCTGGGCGTGAGGGTGATCCAAGAAGAGGGGAGTGATGAAGGAGGGAGGTGTAAGGGCAAAGTGGGGAGGGGGGGGAAGGGGCGGCTACGCAATACTCAACTGCATATTTTGCCTTCCATTTGAGACTTGGTTTGAGAAAATCGGTTCAGTCATCACCGATGAACCGATGTGACTTTAATTGTGGAATATGCCCGGAATTCCGGACTTCCGGAATCGTCGATAGTGGACAATATATTCAAAGAATGTTTGATTGGCAATCAGTGATCTAGATCTACGATTAGAAGTAATTTGGTGACCATTTCAATAGTTTTTAGCCTCTGAGGTATTACGATTGTACCGATTTATATGGGAAATTCCAGTGTATCCTTACTAACACCCCTGTAACTCCGGAAGCAAGAGTCAGAACCGAATGAAATTCAGCAGCAGTCAATGGCATTACTGTATCTTTCATTTGAAATTAAGTTCGTAAAAATCGGTAGAGAATTCGTTGTGGAATGGGTGTGATATTAGCTTAGGAACTTGGCGGGTTCCCCGAGGGCGTCATGAACCGTCATAGGTGGCCAATGTGGTCAAAGCTGCTTTGATTGATCATTAGTGATCCAGACCCGCAAACTAGAGTAATGTTACATCAATTTTAATATGTTTTACATCATTTGAACACCATGGTGGTACCAGTTTATATGGGAATTTGCTGTGTGACCGCACTCTTCAACCCGTAACTCCGGAACCGGAAGTCGGATCAACTAAAAATTCAATAGCAGCTTATGGGAGCGTTATACCTTTCATATGAAACTAAGTTTGCGAAAATCGGTTCAGCCATCTCTGAGAAAATTGTGTGAGTTTAAATGACACACACACACATACACACACACATACACACACACATACATACACACACACAGACATTTGCCGATCTCGACGAACTGAATCGAATGGTGTATGATACTCGGCCCTCCGGGCCTCGGTTAAAAAGTCGATTTTTACAGTGATTGTATAGCCTTTCTTTATATGAGAAAGGCAAAAATGACAGTTCAGTGAACTTGTTTACAAGGTCTTAATATTTTTAAAGCGATTCGAATTATGCTTCTCGCACTGGAGTCGAATAAAAAACTTCTAAGCCCATGTAAACAAGCTCTCTGAACTGTCAAAAATTGAGGTTAAACATTTTCATGCACTGTTCTATAGTTCAAATAGTGAGACAAGTGAGGTCTAAATTTAGCATACCGCAGATGGCTTCCAAGCAATTAAATAATCTTCTTGTATGCAATTCAACAACTTGTTACCATAGTTGGACAACTCAGTATGCTGTGCGTTAATGATTTTCGTTTCTTTACCAGTGTCTATTGCATACATGGTACATGGCGGCTGATATCCAACTGTTCATCGTCGGGCTGACGATGCTAATGGTGCTGTGGAAGTAACTCATTTCCTTTCAGAATCGAGAATACTAATTATCTTCTAGCGAATTTCAGATGCAATAGTCTGCTGCGACCAATGATATATTTTCTTCTTGTGGTCGGATTCATTCTACCGATGGTGAACGTGTACTACAACTCAATGGACGCCATCATGCTAATAAATATGAAGTAATCTTCAGCTGTAATTGATGTACATTCTCCAAACTACATGTCTGTATTGTTTCAAGGTCAATAGCATTTCTGCTGTGGTACGATGAATGGTTGACGCGAACCTACCAAGCGACGGAAACGCACTGCCTGTGTTACTTTGGTGGGTTGTTAGTAGGGATCATCTATCACAAAATGCAAAAGGATGACCAGCTACTGGCAAAATCAAAGGTAACTAAAAATCGATCTATGACACAAATCTATCCTTGAAGTTTCTTTTTCGAACCAGCTGTATACAATGCTTCAGTATATCACAGTGCCGATGCTGGTCTTAGTTTGCCTACCGGGTCCACTTTTCCACCTATTCAACTTTAGCAAACCTTCCGTGTGGATGTCCATATACGCCGGAGTTGTTCGACTGATCGCAACTAGCTTTGTGAGCGTTGGATTCTTGCTGCTCATGTTTGCCCAGCCGGGTAGCTTTTTTGGGAAACTTCGGATGTCCAATCTGCTGCAGAATGCATTCTATAGGGTACTCAGTAGGCTGAGCATTGGCTTCTACTTGATCCACTTAATTGTAATGGCAGCGATTGTCGGTACCCATCATGAAGCTATGAGGATATCGGTTGGGCTGGTGGTAAGCTGATTTATATGTGTGTGTATGTGTGGAATCAAGTAATACTACTGATTTGGTATTCTATTCGTTGTAGATCATCGTGTATTGTTCAACTGTGTTAATCACCTTACCTCTAGCGCTAATGGCATACATTTTGGTGGAAAAACCTTTCGATATTATATTTAAACATCTGTTGGGCGGTGGAACGAGAGAGGAAGAGAAAAATGATGCGATAATCTCACGAACTATATGCAGCAATCACACTGACATTCCCAAACAGTTAAACATCATTCCCGAGCATTCTCTTGAGATACGAAATAAGCTTAAAGAGTAAAGGATGGACTGTCATCAACCAATATCGCAATAAAATACCTACTATTGGTGATGGGACTAAATGCTCCCCTTTCGCCAGTGTTTCCGAATAATTCGAGATGCGTGCCATTCGGAGCCATTATTTTTCGAAGGTGTCGTCTCATCAGTATTGCTGTACCTGGAGACTCGTAGATAGCTTAGTAATTGAAGATGGATATGTAAGCTTCTACGGTACTTTGAAGTAGATGGCGATACAATAAAATGTCAAAGAAAGTGTAACAATACTTCCCCTCAGTCAGGTAGCAATTTTCAGATTTTTTTTAATTGTTTATAAAGGAGTTGGATCGCACCAACCATTGACGACGAAGCAAATTTTTACTCTTCTGTTATATTTCTTCGAAAGTATTTTGTATTTTCGAAATTGGAAATATGAACCTAAAAACGCACATCAATACAAAATATACTGAATTTGGGGACAAGCAAAACAGGCAGCAGAGCTAAATGTCGCGCCGATAGCTTTCGATACATTTACGATGGCTATAGTTAGGTACCAAGCTTTTGCTGGCGGAAAGGATAAGAAAAGACGAATTTAAAAGCAAGCACTGACTAAACATGTGGGTTAAATATTGGAAAATCTGGAGATGGGAGTGCACAAGCATTTTACGGGAAGATATGAAGACACATCTCAGAATTTTCGGTCCGCGAACCATCAAATCAGCAGAGTGAGCTGTATCGGAGATAGATCACAGTGTAAGCGTAGGAAGATACAAGGCCTTGCATTTTTAGGGATACCAAGTAATATTTAATAAAGCCAGTCCAGTGGATACCTCTGCACAGGGTTGCAGTTTTCAAATCTCTTTAAAATCCGAAACAGCCCTGTTGGTTCATGCAAAATATTTGTTCCCACTGCGTGAGAAGTTTTATTCTCACGCGAGGATTAGTGCTACCGGTTGTAGAGTGCACAACAAAGATTAAAAAACCTGTTTTAATCCACCTAGCGGTGCAATTGTGCCTTTCTCATTTCTCTAAACTATGGCACGGAGGCTTTTTATGTTCAACATAATTGTGGAAATGTCCATTACATTCTTAGAACACTTTGCACTTATACACAATGGCATGCCAGCCACGAACTTGATGAGCTACGTTACGACGGTGAAACACTTGAAACAAAAAAATATCATACTCCATTAGCCTAATCAGCATTAGATCAATGTTATCTGCTTACTAACTCATTTTGTCATGCGGGGGTGGGTATGTGAGGAGGGCGAAAGTCCCATGAACGAACGACTCCCCAGCTTAAATTGGTATGCTTTGTGATATAGTGGTGGTTTAAAGATGATGGGGTTGAAAGGGAGGGGTATGAGGGCTGGATGGGGTGGTGGTCTGAGGGGTGATTTAAAGAGATTTTTAAAGGAGGGGAGTGAACAGTAGAGGGGGGGGGGGGTGTAACCCCTCTCCGTAAACCATCAACTACGCCCCTGTTAAAATCCAGAAACCATATGCGAGTCGAAAAAAAAGGCCGGGATTAGGTTGACGTTTTTCAGAGTGATTGCATAACCTTTCTATATGAGAAAGGCAAAAATGTGCCAAAATCCAAAAAAGTGAACCGTCGTCAAATTTTTTTTCCAGTTTGCAACAAATCTCGACGTTTCATGCACCTTGAACACATTTAGCATCAAAAATAAAAATTCTATTTTTAATTTTTCCTATAGTTTATATGAGAAATTTCTGTGTGGCCGCACTCTGAAACCCGTAATTCCGGAACCAGAATTCCGATTGATCCAAAATTCAATAGCAGCCGATGGGAAGGTTGCACCTTTCATTTGAGACTAAGTTTGGGCAAATCGGTCCAGCCATCTCTGAGAAAAATGAGTGACATTATTTGACACATACGCACATACATACACACACATGTACACACATACACACACATACACACACACACACACACATACGCACACACATACAGACTTTTTCCGATCTCGACGAACTGAGTCGAATGGGATATGACACTCGGTCGTCCGGGCCGGGATTAGGTTGACGTTTTTCAGAGTGATTGCATAACCTTTCTATATGAGAAAGGCAAAAAATAAAAATTCGTTGAAGCATACTAATAATATTGGAATATTTTATTTTACATCATCACAAATATACATTACATTTCGAATCGTACATCTTAACATCCATCAAATCGGTCAAAAACAGTAACGCTTCTGATAATAAGTACTGAATTACGTTGCAGTAGTTCGCTAGTGGTTGTTAATTCTACCGTTTGATTTGTTTCATTCTAACCTGAATTTGTTCAACTTGAACGTGTTTGTTTGGTTAAATTTACCATGCTGTTTGGTTGCCACCGAGAATGACAGGAAAGCACAATTAATATCTTTGTTGTTTCAAACGAAATATTAGTTGAAACTGTCAATAATGAAACAATTTTTTTTGTAATTTTAAACAACAGTACTGATTGACAGAGCCGTAGCAATCCTGTTTTGCGTGAGAGGGCAATTTTTTCGATTAATCTTAACGTATATTAAAAGCAAGGGACTGGAAGGAAAGTTATTTTTATTATTTAGAGCCAAGACGATTCTGACTCCTGCGGTAGAACACAAAGGGTTACGTTGTCAGCAAACTCTAAGCTTGCTCATATGACTTTTTCCGCGCTGTTCTAAACTTTCTTCCTTCATCGTCTCGCTCGTTACTAGATAAAAACAAAGAAGACCCACCCGTTTTTCGGCAGCTACTACGTGTTTTGGTCTTTAATGTGGATGAAGCGGTTGCGCAATGTCGCGACACGGATCCAATGTTGCGCCCCAGGATCTCGAAGCTGCAGTATTCTTTTAAGTTGACCTGTGATTTTCAGGTCATGAATGATAAAGGGCTCCCAATTCACCTGGAATTTGTGCAGAACCTGGAAGTATTCTGTGCTGCAGTGGCAACCGTAAGATGTTTACGACACCGATTTACACCTAGAGGCGACCCGTCTCAACATCACCGAGAAAATCAAATATCTCCAAGGTAGCGGAGATTGGAGAGTCGGATCTCGAAAAACTCTGCCGCTATCATTGCACCTACTAAGCTTCGCATACTGGGAGCTCGCCAGCTGACGAAAAAACACGACACACTAATACAGTAACGGAGCGTCTTATCAAAATGGCTAAGGCGTTACACTTCTATTACCAAATCAGCCACAAGAATCCTAATTTCAGCGAAGGTCTACCGGATATCAGCGTTATAACTTTTGAACCAGTATTTGGGAGATCCCCGTACAACATCGCGAAGGGCAACAGCGGCTTAGGCACGAGGAGAAATGAGCAGGCGAAGAAATCGACGAGATGTCAGCTGTCTCCGTCGAAACCAATGATGTACGCGAGGATTCGCAGTATCTCTGAAATTGAGAGTTACGCGACCCCCGTTTATCGCCGGATTTCATCACCCGTGGTGCCACAATTCTCGTCCCCAAGGACACACCAATTACCTGTCTAACAAGTCTGCACAAGATCATGAGCACCTTCATCACTACATACGTAAGGGCCCACTATGAGAAGAGTAGCATCCTGACAGAGGAGCAGAAGGGATATAAGAAAAACACAAAAGATCAAGCCATAAACGATGCAGTCATTGTTGGAGAAGTAGTGTGTAATCAACGGAACCTTAGTATGGCCTATATCGATTACAAGAAGACATACAACTCCATACCGAACTCGCTCCTCATCAAGGTATTAAAGAAGTATAAAGTTGATCCTGTAGTCTAAGGTTCCTGCGGCAGATAATGGAGAGAGTAACGACAAAACTGCTCAGCTCAGAAGTGGAAAAGACGTGTTACGGTCTAGAATGCTTCGCATCTTGAGGGGAACCTTCTTAGACGATTCTTTTATCCCGCTCAGTAGGACCCCTCAATGACTATCACCGCCAAGGATAGGAAGAATCGCATCGTTTTACGCTCACTGTAGGCTCATGCGCACTCACCTACCTCCGATGCTTTATTCTGTTTTTCTTGTTTATGAGTGTGCATCTGTTGAGCGCCCGATCGACCAAAGCCAAGTGAATATGGTATCTCATATGTTCGTATTTTTTCTCTCTTGCGCTCACCTTGGATCGCTGCGATTTGGATTCTTTCCGATACTTGTTCGGAATTGTATTCGAACAATGATGAGCGGATCCGTTCGGCAATGCGATTCTTCCTCAAAAATTTGGATCGCGATCTATGTTCGCCTAAATCGAAAATCGATTCAATTCCCACCACATGCGAGCGGGAGCGGTGCTTGCGATTGTTTGCATTGACGCTGCCATGGTGTTTTGTATCGATGGAGTGGTGTAGTGTCAGTCGAGTGCATGTGCGTGTTTGTAATTTGCTAAGCGAGCAGATTGTCCCTTTGTATATCGTTAATATTCCACATAGGTATAAGGGCATGTTCAGGAGCGTTTTATTTTATATAGGAGTTTCAAAGTAGAACTGGAACTAAAACATTGACATCCCCCGCAGAGCGTTTTGTTTTATTATTTCGAACAGTTTTGTTTCAAAATTTAAAACTGTTATACGACGCCGTTCTATTTGTTGCTGATTTTAAAACACGTTTAGAACTGTGTTTTAAATACATGCAAAGTTTCCAGCACAGACACTTAGAACCGATAGACTGGGGAAAAATAAATTTGAATGCAGTAACGCTGAAGGCATGGCGAGACATGAATTTTAAACTGAATAGAACGCCCGCTAAAACTGCTGCTGGGGACAGAAAGTTCCAGTTTTAAAATTTTCAGTTTTATATTATAGAACTGTCAAAATTATAAATCAAAAACTGAAACACTCCTGAACATGCTCTAAATGAATAGCGGACTTTACGCGTTCAATATTTTTGATGCACATCGTCAACCCAACTTTGTTATACCACAATGGATTATTGATCGCTTAAGAGCCGCTAATCATTAACAGACTTTGGAGTTTTTGTTTTCAAGACAGTTTGATGTTTGTCATAATTTGTAGTATGATAGTACAGTAAGTTGACTTTGTGGCCAAGCCGGTGTGCGTGGAATCGGTTTCTTTCACTAGACTGTTCACAGTGATGTCATGTGGATCTAATTCGGAATGATGAGTGGTTAAGAATGGATCTGGAACGTGATGTTCCGGGTACGACAATTTATCCATCTGTTCTAAAGATTATTTTCCTGATGTTTTGATTGCTTATCCTTTTTGTGGTGGTTTTTGTTTTTCCTGCTGTCAATCATCATATAGTGAAGAATGTTTGATTCAACAACTTGTTTGTGTTCCATATTAGCGGTCCTTACACGTTCAGTTGTTTTGTCAATACTGGAGCGTATTGACAAGGTTATTCAACGTGTAATGGAATGAAGGAAGTATTGACGATATGTGTTTTTATGTTTCTTGGAGGCTGTTCAGTGATAGTACAGTAAGATTCCGTTTTTGGCACGTTCCGATTTTTGCATGGTCCCTTTTCGGTACACTCAGATTTTGGCAACAAATGGGATCCGTTTTTGGCAACATTATTGTTGTATAGGTCTTTTAAAAATGTGCAATAGATATTTTTTGTATCAACTGACATCACATTTGACTTTATTTCCAAACATGGGAGTCATATTAACCCTCAAAGGCGCAAATATTTTTTTTTTAAATTTTGTGAAAATTGTTTCATAGTTTCAATACATTACTGTGATAATTTTGAGATGTTTTGCGTAATGTTGTTTTAAAACAGTGTTATGCATTGAAGTGTTAACTATATTTTATGCTATACGTGTTAAATTTATTGCGGCGATGAAATTTCGGTTCGATACTAATTAACACAGTATAAACTATATAAATTGCTCTCTTGCTTTTTATTTGATTAATTCTTTATTTCTTTTGGCGCAAAACGCGTGAGGGGGCAAAGCCTCCTTTTGCCCCTTAGGTTGCTACGGCTCTGACTGATTGAATCACACCTGAATATTGTTTGTCACCATATCAAACAGGAAAATAATTGTTTAAGGGACCACTTCAATGGAAAATAATGTGTTGAAAGTGAAAATATTCTAGGAACATTGTTGGTTACTTTGATTGCTTTGACAAGACATGCCAAACAAAAATCTAGCGTTTCATTTGAAAAAGTCGTTTTTCACGAATGTTTACAATATGCTCAACAACAAACTCGGTATGCAAAAATAAGATTATATCCTATAATTTGAGTACTGCGTAACTGGAACTTGTCCAAGCATCATGTGGCTCATTTATTATGATAGTGCCATTAGTTTTATATTAGATTTTTAGGATTTATACAAGGCAAGCATAGATGGTTCGACAGGTACACGAAAAGAAACAGTAGAACTTTGCCCTTCTGGATGATACAATCTTTATTTTATAACTGCTCGGAAAATTGGAATCAGTATATATTGACTCGATTGGTACGCACCCCATGTTATTCGAGGATTTGTGCCCAGCCACGTCCCCTTATAGCATTCCTAATGAGAAGGGAAAGGAAGGCAAAAGGAAGGGGAATGGAAAATGACAACACAATACAATCAACACAAAACAGTAAACAGCCTGAATTCTTCATTCCCGGAGGAATAATTAACCCTACTGATAAAGCCTATAGCTTTTTGCCACGCTGGGTTAGCAACAATAATATATCCTTGCTAGCTCACTGTACAAAAGTTCGTCTATGTACATAGAACCAAAAATCCGATTACGCAATTGCATTACTGTAGATCAATTACATATCAAATGATATGAAGTTCCGTAATCGAATTCACAAATATCACACAAATAATACTCAGCACGCTGAGAACGAAAAACATGTGATAATTGAGTTTACAGTGTTCAGTCAGTGCTTTGACTAGAATATTGCAACCGACAGCAAAGTTTCTTTTGAAGAAGAGAAAATATTTTAAAAATAAAAGATCTGGTGATTTTAGTCCGTCGATAAGGATTTTTTGTACAATTTGTTATCGAGTAAACAGTAAAAAATATTCGTATGAAACACCCATTGCTGTAGAGAGGAGGTAAGTTTTGCACAGCCTCTGTTGTATTCAAACTATCATTTAGCTACTCAATTTTTATAATTTTTTTTCACCGTCATATATCCGCTAATTCAAAAAAATTGTAACATTTATTTATTGCTATAAAAGATATTTGACAAACTATAATAACGACCCTAATCAAACTGGCAATCTAGTTGAAAATTGGCTTATGATCAGATGTGTTTTCATTCTCTATTTGATTGTCCATTCTATGACAACCACTGGCAGTTGTCTTTGTTTAATTTGAAAACAGATTTCTCATCCTGATCCTATCTGATCCCGCAGAACTTTTCTTTTTTGTGCTGAAAATAGTCCCGTAAAATTTCCAGCAAAAGCCTACCTCGTACTTCTTTCGTAAATCTTTCGTGGTACCCCTTCTTACACCGATGAAATTTTATACCGGCTCTCACTTGAATGTGTAAGTTGCCCGTATAGCCGCTGTAAGCATTCGACTCGCAGTCTGGATTTTCTCGTTTGTCGCCATTGGTCATTCAAAGTCGATCCAGCCATTCCACAGATGCCCTTTTATGATTCCTAACACTTTGTGACTGTAGTAGACCGCCTCGTGAACCTGATACCTTGCTGTGTTTAGTTTAGCTCTGATTAGTAGCTCATATATTCGTTCGTCGAGCTTTTCAACATATTCTTTTGCAGTATCCTGATTCAACAGTCACTGTTTAACCAAGCACGTAAACAGTTCTCTCCCAGCACATCATGGTCAGAATCGACGATGTTTGGAAGATACTAACATCGACGACATCAACGAAATAACCATTTGTCAAAATCTGGTTGTTTTGATAAATCGTTTCACCATTCAGATGTCTACAGGTGTGTTTCCGAATATTTTGTTGTACTAAGTATTACACATTACACATAGCCATTTCTCTGGCTACTGCGATATTAACGTTTATGCTGTCGTTGATGGTTCTGGGGAGACTCTCATCTTCAATAACTAGGCGAAAAAATTCTTCCCTACCGACCATTGCATTTGCCACCACGCTGATCAGCTTCACGCCATGTTTTATGTACTCTTCGTACGTCATGTTTTACACGTTTGTTAAGCTCCCTTTCATATCATCGGGTTTGTCGTTCGTTGGCGCGTATACGTTGATAGTCGAACAACTTGCTTTTTCTCTTCAATAAGTAACTCAACTCATCATCACACTCTTACCGAAGACTGCAATATATTTTTCACAAACCATCGCCGGATGCGATCATTAATCCCTTACCACGGTTGCAATCAGTTATTAGACTGAATGTAAAAAAAATATTCTTTGTTGGATAGTATTTCAAATTTAGGCACTCCATAAAAACGATTGGCTACATTGCAAATGTTCTTTAGAGACAAATGATGTCTGCCTCATGCATGAGTTTCGATTATATACTACTTACGGTTCCATAAATTTGATATAATATAATAATAATAATAATAATAATAATAATAATAATAATAATAATAATAATAATAATAATAATAATAATAATAATAATAATAATAATAATAATAATAATAATAATAATAATAATAATAATAATAATAATAATAATAATAATAATAATAATAATAATAATGTTGTTGTTGTTGTTGTTGTTTATTAATGACACTTTACACCAGAAGGGTGCATTCGTGTCGGAAAGTTAGTTTCAATTTCGCTTTCACAAACATTAATTTACAATACAGATTTTTCAATTTTTTTTATACAGATTTGTTTCCTTGAGGAAGTTTAGCAAATTCTCTTCGTTGTCTCTGTTGTTGCATAAAGTCATTCGTAGACTCGACGATTCAATATCGTTCTTCTTCCTGGCTTCGTCGTACCTCTTACAGTGGAGGATCACATGACGGACGTCAGTAGTTACCCCGCAGCTGTCACAAACCGGTGGGGCTTCTTTTTTCAGCAGGAATTCGTGCGTCAATCGGGTATGCCCTATTCGCAAGCACGTTAGCACTCGTTGGTCGGCCGAATTCTCGCGGTCAGCCCACTTTGTTGTGTTGAATTTTACTTCGCGCAGTTTCACCTCGGTGGACGCTGACCACCGCTGGTACCATCGATTTCGGATAGTTGTTTTGATTTGAATAACGGCATCTGCTCCGGGAACGGATATTTCCAATGGGGGAACGCCCCTGGCTTCTCCTGCAAGTCGGTCTGCCTCTTCGTTACCGCGGATGCCAGTGTGACCTGGAATCCAGCACAGATTGATTGGACGGTTCCGAAGCATGTTTTCAATCTGTTGGATCCACGGGTGCTGGGATGTGCCGGCTTCGATTGCTGATAAACAGCTAGCCGAATCTGACATGATCAGCAAATCGCTAGACGTGTGGTATGCTGTTAGCGCTGTTTTTATTGCAAATGCCTCGGCTGAGAAGACGCTGCATTGCTGTGGAAGACCTAGCGACTGTTGATAGTGTTCTCCGAAAACTCCCGCGCCGACAGCGATATCGTCTTTCGACCCATCTGTGTAAACGACTGTTGAGCGGCTGAAACGTTCTGTCAGTAGCTCCTGAACGACTGGACGGACAGTATCCGAAGGATCTCCGGCTTTTACGCGTTTCTTGATGTCCCACACGATCTGGGGTTTGGCTTCGTACCACTTCCGAGTAGTTAACCGCGTGCGGGAGCAGATATTTGGAAGAGGCGTTCCGACCATCTCCATCAAACGACTGGAAGCTCGATGTACCAAGGGAAGAGCAGCATTATCCCTACTATTCTCTAACATACGGATAGCCAATCGTGCGATGGTTTGGAGGACAAGCAGATCGAACGGCAAAGTACCTGCTTCAGCCATAATGGCTAGAATTGGACTCGTGACGTATGCACCAGATGAAAACCTTACCATCCTGTTGTATGTAGGTGCGAGCGTTTGGACGACGGCATCTCCTCCTCTGCTTACGAGCCCCATGCCGTATAGTAACCGAGAGGTGACAATTACTGACCCGATTTGAAGTAAAGAAGCGCGTTGACCACGGGGTAGCTTGGCGCCGATCATCTTCAAGATACGCAGCCTGGATTCGCACGTCTTCTTCGTCATTTTGCAATGCGCTTTAAAGTTGAGCGATCGGTCGAGAGTAACACCGAGGGTTCTCAGCAGCGTTTGTGTCGGAACGGCTACACCATCTACCTTTATCGCCTGCATGGGTTCACGGCGTACGTTAGGGCTGCAATAGAAGATGCTGGATTTCGTTGCAGATATCGTAAATCCAACACTTCTCGACCATTTATCGACGGCTTTCACTGCGGCCTGAAGTTTTCGGTGGAGCGACTGGTCTTTCTTCCCCCATACAAGGAGCAGGATATCGTCGGCGTACAGCAACACTTGTACGGAATTCGGAACGACACGGAAGATGGGTTGGATAGCCACGAGAAATAGTGTAACAGAGAGCACTGAGCCCTGTGGTACACCGTTTTCCAGCGGATGCGCTGGCGACAAATGCCCCTCTACGTTGACCTGGAACGTTCTCTCTGTCAGAAAGCTGTTGACAATGTTTACCATCCTTCCGCGTATTTGCCATTTCTGCAGTGTTCGTAGGATGCCATATCTCCAGGTGGTGTCGTATGCCTTAGCCAAGTCTAGCGACGCTATCAGACAGTGCTCGTCACGGTCGGGTAATGACCTCTCCAACTCCGCAAAGTATGTGTCAGTACCCCGACCAGATCTGAAGGCATGTTGTCGTTTGTCGAGACGCCCGTTCGACTCTAGTTCGGTGGTTAACCGTCGGTTGACAATTCGCTCGAACACCTTCGCCATACAACTAGTTAACGTGATTGGACGGAATGCAGCTGGACCCGCGTCATCCGAGCTTGGCTTTGGAATTGGTACGATGATTCCGGTTCGCCAACAGGGTGGGAATACGCCACTGCGCCATATTCTGTTGAAAAGTTCCAACATGGCAGTTTTCACAGACAATGGCAGTCGCTGAAGCATTGGATAGCCGATGCAGTCCGGTCCTGAAGAGCCACTTCTTCCTCTGTCGAGTGCCAACAGCAATTCATTCAGGGTGAAGTCCGAATTGTAGATATCATCGCTATCTGGCGAGAAGTTTATGCGGTTTCGTTCTGCCTTTTCTTTCTCCCTCTGGAACAACGACGAATAGCTGGAGGTTGCGGATCTTTCGCTGTAGTGTTGCGCCAGTTCTTCAGCTATTTCTTCTGGCTTATCCGTGTAACCATTGGACCGCTTGATGACAGTTGGGCGGTGTTGGCGTTTCCCTCTCAACGTGTTCACTGTCTGCCACATCTCCGACGTAGTTGAACTTGGAGATATCTTCGCGACGAAGTCTTCCCATGATTTTTTCTTGGCGTCATGGATAGACTTTCTTGCTGCTGCCCGTGATTCCAGGAAGCTTTTCAGTGCATCCACTTTTCGTGGGTCCTCTGCTGGTATACGCTTCAGTGCTCTAAGTGCTTTTCTCCGATTTTTGATAGCTGCTTTCACCTCCGGACACCACCACGGAACCGCTTTGGGACCGACTCTGCCGGTAGTGCGAGGTATCGCGGTGTTTGCTGCTCTAATCAACCGGTCAACGAAACAGTCGATTGATATTTCGACGCCCGGTCGAATAGCGTTGGCGGTCAATCGCTCGTAGGTTGTCCAATCTGCCTGGTCGTAAATCCATTTCTGTCTTTTCGTTGGGATAGTCGACAGTCCGGGAATGGAAACGAGAATGGGAAAGTGATCACTGCTGTGGGTGTCCGGAAGTGTTCGCCAAACAAATTTCGAAGCCACCGATTCTGAGCAGATCGAGAGGTCAATGGCCGAAGTGATACCGGTAGCTGGGTCAATCCGAGTGTGCGAGCCGTCGTTGAGGATGAGTAATCGTTCCGATAGCGTTTTTTCGGCGATGAAGTGGCCTAGTGCGGTAGATTTCGTAGAACCCCAGCAAATATGGTGCGCGTTGAAGTCGCCTAGTATCAGCACTGGACGTGGAAGCTTTTCGAGGAAGTCACCCAGCTGTTCTTGGCACTGTTGAGTATTGGGAGGGACGTAGATCGACACCACCGTCATTTGCTGTGGCAGTTGGATCCGAACTGCGATAGCTTGTATACTATCGTCGATATCAATTCGTTCGAATGGAACACCATCCCGAATGGCAAGACCTACTCCTTGTTGCCAGTATCGACAACTCCCAGTTTTCAGCAAAAGAGTGTAGTTGTTGCCGATGAAATCTGCTGCGACTACTCGGTTGTCAACTTTTGTTTCCTGAAGCGCTATCAGGCTCGGTCCGTACTCGCATATCAGCTGTTTAAGCTCGCTGATGTTGGTTCGCAGGCCCCGAATGTTCCATTGAAGGGCGAAGCATCTGCTGTCTCGATTGGCGAAAGTCGCTGACGAAGACGATGTTGATGGCGAAGGTGATTGCCTGCGGGTTCTCGCCGGTGTGCTTCGTTGGTACCGGGACGTGGTTGCGCTGATTTCAACCGGGATATCGGTGCTCTGATGCTTCTGCTGTTGTTGCGGTGTATCTTCGCCGGCGGAAAGCCAGGAGGAGAATTGCGAGGACTGTATATCTGGGAAGTAGGGACAGTCCTCTTCCCCCCGGTCGATCCCTTCATGATGAAGTGGGGAAGCTACTTTCTTCTCTTCTTCCCCAAACCGGTTACTCGTTCGATGCGTGCTGGTCATATCTGTAACGGGATAAACCGCAACAGAATCCGTTCGTGAACGAGGTGGAATAGGACTGACCTGTGGGACGTCTAGCCCCACAGTGCCAGCCGCTGTCGAAACTACTACACGATTACTTCCAGAATTGCCGACAGCGACCGGCACTGGGGAAAGACTTTGTGTAGTTTTCGTTGTCTGCTTCGACGCTACTGTTGTGGTGACAGCTGTTCCATCTCGAAACGGATATCTCGATGGACCTTCTCCGGGCGACAGCGAGTGGTGATGTGGAAGGAGCGTGTCGTCGATGTTGTCAGTCAAACCTGGAAGAACATCAGAACAAGCAGTACCTGCAAGGGGATTGACAATTTCGGAACTGACCTGAGGAAGGTCCAGCCCCACAGTGCCAACCGCTGTCGTACAAACTACACTATTATGCTCACGAACACCGACTGCGGTCGGCACTGGGGATAGACTTTGTGCAGTTCTGCTGATCTCCTTCTGTTCGTCGATCGTGGGTTTTTGGTCTGCTGGTTTACAAGTTGTAGTGGTGAAATCGGTGTTCCTATCGGCCACAGAGGTGAATTCACTATCAACGGGTTGGGGTATGACGGCCCGGATAGTTCCTTCATCCTGCTGTGCTTGCGTTGGAAGGAGTACTACACTTTCCTCTCTTCCAAACCGATCTATCTCGTGGTCAGTATTCGTGCGTGGGTTGTCGTTGGTATCCAAACGTTGTTGAAAATGAAAATTATCGAAGAGGCTGGCTAGGAGGCTTCTCGGTAATCTCAATTTCATCGTCTGAATAATCCATGGTTTCGTTGGTGGTAGTGGTAGCGGTTCTTTTTGGTGGTGGGCTCAAGTTATCCGGTGGGATTGTCGTGGGTTTGCTGAACGGGGTGTGTTGTTTCTGTGGTCTTCCTCGCTTCGAGTCCGTGTTAGTCGCTGGTGAGTTGTTCCTTGATCTTGTTATTGGCCCGGCTGTCTGGTTCGTTGGTTTTTGTTCTTTACTTTGCTGTGGTTTTTCTTGACTAGCGGACTGTTGTTTCATCTGGTGTATGTACGCTATCATTTGTTCAATTTTTTCATCCTTTCTTTTGGCCTCCGCCAGAAGTTTTGCGATCTGCTCATCCTTCCTCTTCATTGTCAGCTCCAGCTCTTTTAGTTTATTAAGAATTTCGCTCGGTTGCGCTGCGGCTTGGGCGTAACTTCCAAGATTTTGCTGTTCAGCTCGTTTGCGCGCTTCCGGGAATGTCAAATTGTCGCGGATTTTTATTTTTATGACCTCTGCTTCCTTTTTGTAATTTGGACATTGGCGGCTTGTTGGTTGGTGATCACCTTTACAATTTAGGCAGAACTGAGCTGCTCGACATTTTTCTTCACCTTGATGTTCTCCAGAGCAATTAGGACAACGTTGCGGGCCAGGACAGCGAACACGAGTATGGCCGTATTTGAAGCAACCATAACAAAGCATCGGGTTTGGGAAGTACGGGCGGGTAGGGACGCGAAGCAAACCGATCTTCATGTATTCCGGGTATGTGGTCTTGCAGAAGGTCAAGATAAGCGCTGGCGTATTCACTCTTTTCTCCTCTTCCTTTCGTGTAATTCGCTGTACACGAATCACACCCTGGCTTATAATTTCTTGCAAAACCTCCTTTTCTTCAAGGTGAATCAGATCGTAGCAGGAAATTACGCATCTGCTTACGTTCAGATTCGGATGCAATTCAACCACAACATCAGTACCGTCAATAAGCTTGGTCATCTTCATTAATTTGGTAACTTGGACTGGGTTCCGAACTCGAAGGGTATACCGTGTCCCTTGAGCTTCGGTATTCGCACCTTCAATTGGGCCTCCAGCGACAACCTCCACCGATTTACCAATGACGAACGGGTTTCTTGGCAAAGGTACACCGTCTTTGCCTGTCAGCTGCAGGAACGTCAATTCGCCGAATTTGTTCGTCGGATCCATGTATACCGGCAATCTTCTTTGACTTGACCCTCCCGGATCACCGCTACTAGCGGCCGCCATCTTGGATTACGCCACCAGACGTTGGAAACTGCTATGTGGCACGGTCACCCGATACCAACCCCAAATGGACAAAAAAGGTGAAGAAAAGGAAAGATCTTACCCTATTTGCCCCTTCAACGTCGACTTTTTCGAAGCGTTCCCACAGTTTTGGGACACACTGTAGATGCGCAGTGGTGAATCTGTTCGCTTGCTTGCTTCTACACAGCCTCTAAATAGCAAAACAAGCAAGAAAAACGCACTTTTCCAATTTTTATTTTTGCCGTTCATACACTTTTGGCCAGCACTGTACCGTACAAATATCGGTACACACTGTACTGGTATCTCAAATACCACCAAATCCAACGTTAAAAAAAAAATTCATTAATTTTTCAAAAACTTTTTACGTTTTTTGCGACTCAAAAATATCGTCCGTTCAGCACACCGTCACACTCCACCAGCGAGTGAATGCAAGATCGGCCCGGCAACCACGCGGGTAGGCACAGCGATGGCTGTTTACCTATTGCACCGCGTGGGCAAAACTAAAATTCACTTTTTTCAGCCGTTTCTGAACCGATTTTCACCAAACTTTCACTGTTCACCACTAGAGAAGCACTTCGTTCACCTTTTTGTCGAAAAATAAACCGCGAATATCGCGAAGAACACCGAAAAAACACTGTGTTTAATTCCCGAATGCGCGCTGTTTATACCGTACGGAACGGTGTTTCCAACTCAGATGAATAATAATAATAATAATAATAATAATAATAATAATAATAATAATAATTGTTGTTGTTGTTGTTTATTAACGACACTTTACACCAAGAAGTGGTGCATTCGTGTCGAAAGAAAAATATTTAACCTGAAAAAAAATTTTCAATGCAGTTGTCAGTTATCATTTACAATTCAAAGTATAAAGTTACAACATTTTAAACAAGTTAGTTTCCCTGAGGAATTTTATCATACTCTCCTCATTTTTCCTGTCGTTGCGCAGAGCCGCTCGCAGACTAGTCGACTCGATGTCGTGCTTCCTTCTAACGTCGTCGTACTTTCTGCAGTGGAGGATCACATGGCGGACATCTACAACGATCCCACAGCAGTCGCACACTGGTGGTGAAGTTTTCTTTAGCAGAAAGTCGTGTGTTAGCCGAGTATGCCCTATTCGAAGCCGGGTAAGAACTCGCTGTTCGGCCGAATTCTCGCGGTCAGTCCACTTCACTGTGTCGAATTTAACTTCACGAAGTTTTACTTCAGTGGACGCTGACCACCGACGGTACCATTGGTTTCGGATAGCTGTTTTTATATGCTTGACGGCGTCTGCCCCCGGAACAGATATAGCTAACGGAGCAATGTTCCTCGCTTCTCCAGCGAGTCTGTCTGCCTCCTCGTTGCCACGGATGCCAGCGTGACCTGGAATCCAGCAAAGCTTGATTGAACGATTTCGTAGCAGGTTTTCAATTTCCTGGATCCACGGGTGCTGGGATGTGCCGGCTTCGATTGCCGATAAACAGCTGGCCGAATCGGACATTATTACTAAGTCGCTGACCGTGTTGAATGTTGTTAGCGCTGTTTTTATTGCGAATGCCTCTGCCGAGTAGACACTGCATTGCTGTGGAAGACCAAGTGACTGTTGGAAGTGTTCTCCAAAAACTCCGGCGCCTACTGCGGTATCGTCTTTCGAGCCATCTGTGTAGACGATTGTTGAACGGCTGAGATGATTTGTCAGGAGCTCTTGAACAACTGGACGAACAATACCCGAGGGGTCTCCAGCTTTTACGCGCTTCTTGATTTCCCAAAGGATCTGGGGTGTGCGGTCGTACCACTTTCGATCAGATAGTCGCGTTCGGGTGTAGATGTTTGGGAGAGCAGTTCCGACTATTTCTGTCAAACGTTCGGAAGCTCGGCAAACCAGGGGAAGGTCAGCATTCTCCCTGCTGTTTCCCAACATTCTGATGGCTAATTGGGCTACAGTTTGGAGAATGAGAAGATCTAACGGTAGAGTACCTGCTTCAGCCATAATGGCTATGATCGGACTGGTGACGTATGCTCCAGATGCATATCTGATCATCTTGTTGTATGCGGGTGCCAGGGTTTTGATGACAGCATCTCCACCCCTACTAACGATTCCTATACCGTACAAAAGTCGCGAAGTAATAATTGCGGATCCAATTCGCAGTAAGGATGAGCGTTGACCACGGGGAAGTTTGGCACCGATCATCTTCAGGATGCGCAGCCTAGATTCGCATGCCTTCTTCGTCAATTTGCAGTGCGCTGCGAAGTTGAGTGATCGATCGAGGGTAACGCCGAGAATTTTCAGGCGTGTTTCTGTCGGTATAGCAACTCGATCTATCGTGATTGCTTGACTGGGTGCACGACGGGCATTAGGGCTACAATAGAAGGTGCTGGATTTTGTTGCAGATATCGTAAATCCAACACTTCTTGCCCATTCATGGACGGCTTTTACTGCTGACTGAAGCTTTCGATAAAGCGGCTGGTCTTTCTTCCCCCAAACTACGAGTAGGATATCGTCGGCGTACAACAAGATCTTCACAGTGTTCGGAACCACGCGAAAGATGGGTTGAATGGCCACGAGAAACAGCGTAACCGAGAGCACTGAGCCTTGTGGCACACCGTTTTCCAGCGGATGCGCTGGCGATAAGTAACCCTCTACATTAACCTGGAACGATCTTTCTGTCAGGAAGCTGTTCAACACGTTGATCATTCTACCGCGTATGTGCCATTTCTTTAGTGTTCGTAGTATGCCATACCTCCACGTGGTATCGTAAGCCTTGGACAAGTCAAGCGACGCTATCAGACAGTGCTCGTCACGGTCGGGTAATGACCTCTCCAACTCCGCAAAATATGTGTCAGTGCCCCGACCGGACCTGAAGGCATGTTGTCGTTTGCCGAGATGCCCGTTCGCCTCTAGTTCGGTGGTCAGCCGTCGGTTGACTATTCGCTCGAAAACCTTCGCCATACAGCTCGTTAGGGTTATTGGACGGAATGCAGCTGGACCCGCGTCATTCGAGTTTGACTTGGGAATTGGTACGATGATTCCAGTTCGCCAACAGGGTGGAAACACGCCACTACGCCATATTCTATTGAATAGTTCCAACATGGCAGTTTTCACCGACAACGGCAGTCGCTGAAGCATTGGATAACCGATGCAGTCCGGGCCTGAAGAGCCACTTCGTCCTCTATCGAGTGCCCAAAGCAGCTCGTTCAGAGTGAAGTCTGTGTTGTAAGTATCGTCGGTATCTGGCGAGAAATTCACGCGGTTTCGTTCGGCCTTTTCCTTCTCTCTTTGGAACAATGGCGAGTAGCTGGAGGTGGCGGATCGTTCGCTGTAATGTTGTGCCAGTTCTTCAGCTACTTCTTCAGCCTTATCCGTGTAGCCGCTAGATCGCTTGATGACAGTTGGTCGATGCTGACGTTTCCCTCTCAACCTGTTCACTGTCTGCCACATCTCCGTCGCAGTGGAACTCGGAGATATCTTCGTGACGAATTCCTCCCATGATCGCTGTTTGGCATCATGGATCGACTTTCGTGCAGCTGCACGCGCCTCTTGGAAGTGTTTTAGTGCATCGGCTTTCCGTGGGTCTTCTGCTTGAATACGCCTTAGTGCTCTCAGTGTTTTTCTTCTCGTTTTGATGGCCGCTTTAACCTCCGGACACCACCACGGAACCGCTTTTGGACCGAATCTACCGGTTGTGCGGGGTATCGCAGTGTTTGCTGCTTTAATCAAACGGTCAACGAAACAGTCAATTGATATTTCGGCACCCGGTCGAATAGCGCTGGCGGTTAGATGTTCGAAAGTTGTCCAATCCGCTTGGTCGTAGATCCATTTCTGTCTTTTCGTTGGAGTATGTGACAGTCCGGGAGTGGAAACGAGAATTGGAAAATGGTCACTATTATGGGTGTCCGGGAGAGTTCGCCAAATAAATTTCGAGGCTACAGTTTCAGAACAGATAGAGAGGTCAATAGCTGAAGTGACACCGGTAGCTGGATCAATCCGGGTATGTGATCCGTCGTTGAGAATGACTAGTCTTTCCGACAATGTTTTCTCGGCGATAAAGTAGCCTAGTGCAGTAGATTTATTGGAACCCCAGCAGATATGGTGCGCGTTGAAGTCGCCCAGTACAAGTACCGGACGTGGGAGCTGCTCAAAGAATTCTCCCAGCTGCTCTTGACATTGTTGAGTACTGGGAGGGACGTAGATCGACACCACCGTCATTTGATGTGGCAGTTGTATCCGAACAGCGATTGCTTGAATATTGCCACCGACCTCAAGTCTCTCGAAGGGTACACCATCCCGAATGGCGAGCCCTACCCCTTGTTGCCAGTATCGGCGACTCCCAGTCTCAAGTAGTAGAGTGTAGTTGTTACCGACGAAATCTGCTGAGATCACTCGGTTGTCCAGCTTTGTTTCTTGTAACGCTATCAAGCTCGGTTCGTATTGGGCGATCAGCTGCTTAAGGTCACTGATATTGCAGCGCAGACCCCGAATGTTCCACTGCAGTGCGAAACTTTTGCTGTTGCGAGTGGTGATTGTCGCTGACGACGACGATGTTGATGGCGAACGTCTACGAGATCGTATTGGCTCGCCGATAGGGTTCCTCGACGTGGTTGGGAGATCGGTGTTCTGGAACTGCTGTTGTGATGTGCCTTCACCGGCGGAAAGCCAGGAGGAGAATTGCGAGGACTGTATATCCGGGAGGTAGGGACAGTCCTCTTCCCCCCGGTCGATCCCTTCATGATGAAGTGGGGAAGCTACTTTCTTCTCTTCTTCCCCAAACCGGTTACTCGTTCGATTCGTGCTGTTCACATCTGTAACAGGATAAAACGCAACAGAATCCGTTCGTAAGCGAGGTGGAATAGGACTGACCTGTGGGACGTCTAGCCCCACAGTGCCAGCCGCTGTCGAAACTACTACACGATTACTTCCAGAATTGCCGACAGCGACCGGCACTGGGGAAAGACTTTGTGTAGTTTTCGATGTTTGCTTCGACGCTACTGTTGTGTTGGCAGCTGTTCCATCCCGAAACGAATATCTCGATGGACCTTCTCCGGGCGACAGCGTGTGGTGATGTGGAAGGAGCGTGTCACCTGGAAGAACATCAGAACAAGCAGTACCTGCAAGGGGATTGACAATTTCGGAACTGACCTGAGGAAGGTCCAGCCCCACAGTGCCAACCGCTGTCGTACAAACTACACTATTATGCTCACGAACACCGACTGCGGTCGGCACTGGGGATAGACTTTGTGTAGTTCTGCTGATCTCCTTCTGTTCGTCGATCGTGGGTTTTTGGTCTGCTGGTTTACAAGCTGTAGTGGTGAAATCGGTGTTCCTATCGGCCACAGAGGTGAATTCACTATCAACGGGTTGGGGTATGACGGCCCGGATAGTTCCTTCATCCTGCTGTGCTTGCGTTGGAAGGAGTACTACACTTTCCTCTCTTCCAAACCGATCTATCTCGTGGTCAGTATTCGTGCGTTGGTTGTCGTTGGTATCCAAACGTTGATGAAAATGAGAATTATCGAAGAGGCTGGCTAGGAGGCGTCTCGGTAATCTCAATTTCATCGTCTGAATATTCCATAGTTTCGTTGGTGGTAGTGGCAGCGGTTTTTTTTGGTGGTGGGCTTAGGTTATCCGGTGAGGTTGCCGTTGGTTTGCTGAACGGGGTTTGTTGTTTCTGTGGTCTTCCTCGTTTTGAGTCCGTATTTATCGCTGGTGAGTTGTTCCTGGATCGTGTTATTGGCCCGACAGTTTGATTCGTTGGTTTTTGTTCTTTACTGTGCTGTGGTTTTTCTTGGCTGGCGGAATGTTGTTTCTCGTCCTTGCGTTTGTTCTCTGCCAGAAGCTTAACGATCTGCTCATCCTTCTTCTTCATTGTCTGCTCCAGTTCTTTCAATTTATTCAGGATCTCATTTGATTGCGCTGCAGCCTGGGCGTAACTTCCTAGATTTTGCTGTTCAGCTCGTTTGCGCGCTTCCGGGAATGTCAAATTGTCGCGGATTTTTATTTTTATAACCTCTACTTCCTTTTTGTAATTTGGACATTGGCGGCTTGTTGGTTGGTGATCTCCTTTACAATTTAGACAAAACTGGGGTGCTCGACATTTTTCTTCGCTTTGATGTTCTCCAGAGCAGTTAGGACAACGTTGCGGGCCAGGACAGCGAACACGCGTATGGCCGTATTTAAAGCAACCATAGCAGAGCATCGGGTTTGGGAAGTACGGGCGAGTTGGGACGCGAAGCAAACCGATCTTCATGTATTCCGGGTATGTGGTCTTGCAGAAAGTCAAGATGAGTGCTGGCGTATTCACTCTGTTTTCGGCTTCTTTACGTGTAATTCGCTGCACACGAATCACTCCCTGGCTTAGAATTTCTTGTAAGACTTCCTTTTCTTCCAAGTGAATCAGATCGTAGCAGGAAATTACGCATCTGCTTACGTTCAGATTCGGATGGGATTCAACCACAACATCAGTACCGTCCATGAGCTTGGTCATTTTCATAAGTTTGGCAACTTGGGCTGGGTTCCGAACTCGAAGGGTATACCGTGTCCCCTGAGCTTCGGTATTCGCACCTTCAATTGGACCTCCAGCGGCAACCTCAACCGATTTCCCAATGATAAACGGGTTTCTTGGCAATGGTACACCGTCTTTACCTGTCAGCTGCAGGAATGTCAGTTCACCAAATTTGTTCGTTGGGTCCATGTACTCTGGTAGTCTTCTCGTTCTCGACCCACCCGGATCACCGCTACTAGCGGCCGCCATCTTGGATTACACCACCAGACGTTGGAAAATACTCTTTGGCACGGTCACCCGGTACCACCCCCAAATAGGCAAAAAGGCAAAAAAAGAAAGATCCTACCTTAATTGCCCCCTCAACGTCGACGGTTTACGAGTGTTCCCACAATTTTGGGACACACTGTAGGTGCGCAGTGATGAATCTGCTCGCTTACTAGCTTCTACGCAGCCACTAGATAGTAATACGAGCAAGAAAAACGCACTTTGACGATTTTGATTTTTGTGCCGTTCCAACACTTTTGACACGCACTGTACCGTACTAATATTGATACACACTGTATTGGTATCTCAAATACCACCAAATCCAACGTAAAAAAAAAAATTCAATATTTTTTAAAAACTTTTCACTTTTTTACGGCTTCAAAAATATCCCCCGTTCAGCACACCGTCACACACGCGACCGGCATCCACAGCGAGTGAATGACACGGGCCGGTCGGCCCAGTACACTGAACAAAAATCGTTGCAAATTAGCGTATGATTTGTCATATGAACCACAAGAAAACCTAACGATTACATTTTCGAAGAGTAATCATCCGAATAACAAGTTAATGCCAAATCGAATGATTTGATGTTTATATCGGAGTGAACACTCATCCGATTTTTGAAGGATGAATACAGCTTCAAATGTATTGCTTGCATTCAGCAATAGAAAACTATGACGTTTATGATGATCATTCCAAATGTCAACAGATCATCATTCCCACACGGAAACGCTCTCGATCGCATAGCAACTAAATTATTAGTCAAATTTCTGAAATCGATTGGTTAAAATTTGGTACAGCTAAACGATTGTTGATTTTTCTAAACTGTCATTTTTGTTTTTGTGTCAACACAATAGTGGTTGAAACAACTATAAAATCTAGTTGAAAATGCGATGCTGTCAGTTAGCAAAGACACACATCATCCGGATTAGCTCATCAAATGAGTTGTATCTACTAATGTTGTTGTTGATTTTAAGATTATTAAGAGTTGAAAATTAAGACTAAGTTAGTTGTTTCAATCAATGGTTTTGTTAATTTAATAATTCCCAACCAATTGTAACAGCTAACGTATTTGTTGGAAATAAAGAGATTTGGTTGTTCTAATCAATTAATTTTTTGTTTCCGGTTTGGATTTGTGATTAGGAATTAATAATATTTGTAATCTGGAGGCAAAATCAATTTAATGCAGACGAATATCTCTTAAAAATAAGCATTTTTTAATATCTAATAGCATAAATTATAAGATTATCCAGTTTCAATCAACCGAACATCGAGAAGTATAATTTCGTTTTCGGCAAAACAGTTTCACTCGAAGTTGTCCAGTGTAGCTTTATTCCACCAGCATGGTTTATTCTGAATTTGTATTCAATATGGATTCGCTGGGAAAATTTAAACACCCCTGTGCTGTCTGTAACACCGACGTTGACATTGGGCTTCTGAAAGACGGAACCAGTATAGCTGCAAATTGTATAAAGAATCATAATTGCAAAACGACATATAGGGAAGGCTTTAGAAGGAATTTAGCAATTTGCATCCGTGAAAGAGTATTTGCCAAAATATATATCGCGTTTCCATCACTGAAAAATAGTTTTCAATCTCAGAAAAATTATTTGGGTACAAAATGTGAAACTGAAAAAATCATAGGTTGCTCAGTGTATATCGCTACTGGTACCACAGACAAACGAACATAACGCTCGAACAGAATTTCTCGCCAAGTTCCACGATCAATTGAAATATATTTTCTTTGATCATGTGTCACATATGCGTTGCTGGCGCCACTGATTGTAATTAAATATTTTATCAATCGTAAGAACACAAACCGATTTTTTGTTTAATTACTTTTCTGCATGCGTCGGATCGTTTGACGGTCTTTGGGACTGTTTTTTGTTCAATTTTTTGCGAAAAAAACACTTGATTTTTTTTTGCGTTTGATGTTTAATTGGATGTAGAGCTAGTTTCTTGCAGAGCTCTGGCGTCTTACACGCAAGGTAAAATGCACTGAAATTTAAATTTTAATGGAGAGATTCGTTTAATTTTGTTGATTTTAAAAATTGTATCACAAGTTATCTGTCCCTCGAGCGGTGGGCTCGTAAAAAACTATTTTCCTACTAAAAAACTAATGTTAACTTCAATCCGTAGGTGCAATAATACAACCAGATATTTCTAGATAACCATGTGAAAAGGGCATAACCCAAATGAGAGTTGTGCTCACTTTCTCTTTACATTATTATGGCGTCACCATGGAACTTTTCAACATTGTTTCGATAAATATCGAAAGATTCTAGCCTCATATGCTAAGAGATAAGGAGCAAACGAAAAAGCGGCGCGTAGTTATTAATGGAAGAGAAAGTGAGGCAAATGAGTATTTTGGACTGTGTACGAGGGGGAGTATGTGTTTTGGGGCAAAAAGAGTATTGTGATGCTTAATGAAGGAATTTCCTCGTAATGGTATAGTCTGTCTGTACCGGCTCTCTCAATTGCCATGTTTAACCTGATAAAGTCAAGGATACCAATGACCTAATACCTTTGTTCGGTACCTGCGACGATCCGCTACTGATGGTTGTGCCAAATTAAGCGAACGGACTGTTATACCCTCTGAAAGCAAGCGTTGACTCCGTTGAGCGTTGAACAATGGACGTCATTTGCTCTAAACAAAGGTGTAGAAATTCTGTAACAATTGGCAGTAGAATCTTCTGCACTCTCCAAGATTTGCTCACGGCGAAACATTTGCTATGTCACTTAAGGTAGCTTGCTTCTGTAGATGGTTGCACTCGATAGCACTAAGAAGCAGATGAATTGGATGGTTGTCACTGGATTCTATAGAATCCGGTCTGCACCTATGAACTAGAAGCAGAAAGCTTCCATAGAAGTAGCTTAAATGGTTCGAAATCCCAAATGGTCCCATCTATCATCAGATTTCCAAAGGTACAGTTTTCTCCGCTACCGCGACGAGGCCAGATATCTTCTTCGCTAATTTCTCGACTATATTTTAGCTTTATTATTTATTTAGCTGTGGGGTGATGCTGCTTCCGAAGGAACATTATTCGGCATTTGCAATCGGGTGATACCTTCAATATTTCAACAATTGATATTTCTGAAAATGAAAGTTATATATCTTTAGATATAGTATTATTATAAAACAATGAATTTACTAACCAGAACTTTAAAAATTAGAATAAAAAAAACTTGAATACAGCAAAAAATGGGAATCGCCAATATGAATATCATGAGCAAGAGCATGTACTGGACTCTGGAACGCAGAGATGCCAGGTATTTTTTTCTAATGTCTGCAAAAATAATTTTAAAAGTCTGGGAAGAACAAAAAATGTCAGGAAAGCTAGTGTAACCAAAAGCCTTTAAATTCAAAAATCTGTAAATATCTGCAACAAAACTAAAAAATCTGCAAATATCTGCATCATCGAAAAAATCTACAGCTTAAATTAAAAGTCTGCGAATTTGCAGACTTGTCTGCAAATCTGGGATCTCTGCTGGAACGTCTGGAACGAACCAATTATGATTTTGACATTTCATGAAAAGGCTTTTAAAAAACCCATGCAGCAGCGCATTGCTCCAATGCTCTCCACTCACAGATGTCGCTTTGTTTGTTTATTTTATGTATGTTTATTTCCCAGTTAAGTTCAACTCGAAAATGAGCCGGAATGCTGGCTGGTTCTAGTTTGTAGCTAGTCAGAATTCCGACTCATTTCCAACTGAACTTTCCTGGGTTATGTTATTTTATATCAAGAGTACTTATCCAAAAGGTATGTGTTTTGATAGAATAATTATGCCAATATAGTCTATGTTAATTAGGTAAAGAATACTAAAAAATACGAAATGTTTAGTATTAATGTAGTTTTAAAGCCATTTGGTATGATGTATCTTTTTAACCCTGAAATGCATACTGTAATACGAAAGAAAAATTGAATTATTTCATTTAAGGGTTAAAATTACACACATAGGTTTCACATAAGTATTTTCGGGCTCAACAATCTTATGTAGTGTTGGAGAAAAAAGTTGACGGTAAACTTTAGTTTAGATTAACCAACCATTAGCTGCAAGTGGTTAAAATCGATGAAAAACGTGGTACTTCAGAATAAATTCAAATAAGTTGTGTGAACCGAACAACATAATTTGTTTTTCGTTTTGGCATTCAGATTATAGGCGACAGAACCCGCGCCACAAACAAAAATCACTGTGGGTTTCGTTCTATATTCGTAGCGTGCGAATAAGTAGTAGATACAGAACACTAGATTAGGATTGTCGCTGGCATCAGTGGTAGGAACATCATTGTTTCGATTCCGGGATATACCTGTCGAAAGGGTCAAATAAAAAAATAGCAAAAAAATCCTCTATCGTCGTTTCATAGCGACTAATCATTTTTGTTTCTTTTAGCCAGCAAAACAATGGCCATTCTTGGCTAATGTATTTTCACTAATTAGAATGCACAAATTGTCTAAACTTGTACTAAATTTTGATAAAATTTCATTTCCTTGTGCGGTATATACAAACTCTTTCTTTTTATAACAATAACAGTTGAAAATTTACACCGAGAAAATTCGTTATATTGAATATATTGACTTCACACATATTTTTTTGTAATTTGAAGTAGCACATAAAAATTACCTGTCACGCATAGATATCATGTGAAAATTAATGAAATTATAATAGTATGCCACATAGAAATTTGTTTCATGGCAAATATCACATCATTTTTCTGTTTGCCTCTCGTTTATTCTGCTGCAAATTTTATGCATTGGACGATTTCGGTTTGAATTAATAAAAATCACAGTAGAATAAACGAGACTGAAATAAAAAATGGTCAAACTCTGCATTTTACTAATTTGAAGTTCAACTAAACGGTTTGTGGTTACAAGCAGGCCATATTTTTCTGCGTGTACCAAAAGTGCGGACCAAAGACTTGTACTAGAGAGACTTTCGATACTTTGACAGATATATACCGGAAGCAAAACAAACATGTTCCGAGGCGAAAGCAATGGGAACACCTGCGACAATCCTATTCTAGTGTTCTGTATCTACTGAATAAGTAGAACAAAATCCATAGTGCATATTTTATGTGGCGTGTGTCTTGTTGCTTACTCTATAACGGCCATTATGCTAGACAGTATTGACAAAAAATATTGAACGTATAAGGGCCTCTTATGAACAGCTTAAAGAAATACGTAGCGTAAACACGCAAAGAATTATGTGGCCACCTCTCCATCTTGATGATTAAGCTGCGCAAATATGTTGCATGGGTTTACTACTGCTAAGCAGTAGAGCACTCTAGCCCGGTCAAACCATTCGGAATTTGATTTGGAATCCTGAATGGAGTCATTATGGATTCCAAATCAAATGCAACAACCGATTCTGAGTCGGAATCGGTTGTTGCATTTGATTTGGAATCCATAATGACTCCATTCAGAAATCCGAACCGGTTCCAGAATGAGTTTAACTGGGAGTTAGAGTGTGGCCAAGAGGCCATGACGTATCCAAACGAACATGAAATTTGACGTATCTCTATTGTGTATACGTCAAATTCCATGTTCGTTTGGATACGTCATGGCCTCTTGGCTAGAGCGCTCTAGTTAGAGTGTGGCCAAGAGGCCATGACGTATCCAAACGAACATGGAATTTGACGAATACACAATAGAGATACGTCAAATTTCATGTTCGTTTGGATACGTCATGGCCTCTTGGCCACACTCTAACTAGAGTGCTCTACTCTTGGCCACACTCTAACTAGAGCGCTCTACTAAGCAGGCCCTTTCGAGGCCTTTTGCATTATTGACAATTCTCGACCGTACATCTTGTCTTCTTAGCAGGGATGCCAGAAATATTTTTTAAATGTCTGCACATTTCATGAAAAATGTCTTTATTTGTCTTCTTCCTACTAGAATTCTGAATCGGTTTTTGATTTTGATCCAGAATTCTGCCAGAAATCGGTCATCCATCCGAAAAAAATGCCTTCTAAATGAAAAATTGTTCACGACCTTTCAAATGTCTCCAAAATGAAGACATGTCTTCACATCTGGCATCGCTGCTTTTTAGCATAGTATATGCTGAAAATATGTTTGTAGTCTTCCTTGATTTATCTCTTGTTCCAGAGCCAGCTCTAATTTGTTCTTTTACAAACCTCCCCCTGTAAGTATCTTTAATTTAAAAATAATAAATTTTATTGCAAATCCGAAGTTTAACGTTTAAATAAATTTAATATCACGGAATATTTAGCTGTTAAAAAGTTGGTGCACTTGCGAAAATTGTTTTCATTCTCTACATTTTATTTGCTTAGATATTTCGTAGAAATTTTACCATTGGTATGCGAGGCATTAAAAAAACTGAAAACTGAGATTTGATTGAAGACGGATATGTGAAAAAGGTACATAGCGTTTTGAGTTTTATTTATTTCTTTGCAACTTTCATCAAACACCCTTTGTACCATATGTCCGAAAGGTGAAAATTATCAGCAGATAGATAAAGGTATTTAGCTTCACAATTCCAAGAAAATCGCGTTGGAATAAATGCATTCAAATAGAAATAGATACTATGCGCCGCCGTCACATGTTCATCAAGGAAAGTATTTTGTTTTTGAAAGCGTAGATTCTGCGTGCATTGATGAAGGGTTACTCATTTTTTGAAATACTTTGCTTTTGCAATGTGTGTCGAACCATCCCATCGACATCGTATTCGTAGCATTGGTGCTATAAATTTGATACGAAATCCGTTTTCACGGCTGCTTAGCCAAAATTAGTTTAAACTAGTTAGTCGCAGTCGTCTATTAGATTGACGCAATTAAGAAACAAGTAGCTGATAGTTTTAGGCGCGTATGGACACAGCAAATCTGTTTAGCCTCCAGGGGATGTTCTGTCATTCTAATGTTCGTAATATATGCTTTTTATATTAGGTACACTGCATATGATCGCATATCAGTCCCATAAAGAGGAAATCCCATAGAAAACGGGACAACTATGCGATCATGGGTAGTACATTACCTTGTAATCTTTGGACCCATTGTTGTAAACTAACTAGAAGTAATATTGATGAAACTCAAAAGGTTACTACTAATATCGACTATCCGCTATAGCATGAGTACAGCCCAGGTGACACGATAATAGCAAGTATCTGGTGCTATCTATCATATATAAGGAATTTTTTAAACATTGGCGTTTTCTTGTTTTATCTCGGATTGTATTTTATATGAACTCCGTGGTTTTTCTCATCCTCGCGAATTTCTATAATGATGATATACAAGTAAAGATAGGGTATACGTGGATATTTTTTTGTTTAAAAATCAACATTGTTACCTGTTTTGTAGAACACGAAACATTCTTTCTTAGGATAATCAAACGGATTGCAATCCAACTGCCTACTGCGTACTAAAACCGATTATTGTGAATGGAAATGAAAGCGATCTATCATTTACTGCCAAACAACGATTTTCTGAAACTTCTTCTGTTTTACAGGGTTTATTTCCCAGCAACTGCGATCGATTGATTTAGGATACGGTTGTTTAACAAACACATTTACATTTACAAATAACACTCTTTGACTTAATACGTGTTTGAGTATCTGCTAAAGTTATCGAAAAAAATATTTTGCTTTCACTGCTTGATAAAAATGAATTAAACGCAAATATACATCAATGAGTTTTAATAGTAATGTTTGGCTACTCACTTCAAGTTTTTGCAACTGATTTGTAGATCTTTCTTCGAAACTAACAAACTTTTATGTTAACTTCAAAATTTTAGAAGCAAACTTATCAACGCATCCTTTTCAACCAAAGCAATGGTTAAATTGGCGTTACAAATTTTTGTTTTCCTTTTTGCTGTTTCTTTTAAGCTAACTGACAGCCTTCAAAAACAACAATTTTTTTCAACAAACTGGTGATGCGAAAATCAACAATACAGTTAGTTGTACTAGCAAATTTTAGTTGAAACAGTAAAAACAAAAATCAACAAATGCAATATTTATTTTTTGTGATTGCGGGGTTTTCCGTGCATTACATCTGTTTTCAGTCTGAGGGCTGACTCAAATGACAGACATTTGATACATTACGCCATTTTGTATATCCTCGCATTCAATCAAGATGGAATTGCGCATTATCGACCAAAATTTCAACCATTTATTAAAAATTGCGAACCAACTAGAGCTACCAGTGCGAATTGTATTTGCAATAAGTGGTAAGTAAATATAAATAAAGCATATGAACATGAGCATGTTTTTATTGAAACGAATTCCATTTATTCAGATAACAATATACCAGCGGAAAAGTTTTTCTGCATGACGGCACAAGAATGGTCCGACCTCCTACAAGGAGTTGATGGTGAATTCATTTGCAGTCGTATTGCTGATTGGAAAAATAATTCGGTAAGTTTAATATAACATTATTTATAGACGCAAAATTGGTCCTTTGAGGATTTTTTGGATTATTCATTTAGTTCTCCGGTAATAGCTTTTCCTCCTCCATGTGTGTTACTTCCGATTGCTTTAACATTTGAGTGAATGATTGTGCAGAAAATGCTTGAGAAAACGTTACGTTTAACGAGATTTCTTTTCTTAAATTTTCATAGGGATTGTCTTCGCCATTCATTCCGCAAATGGACAAATGCAGCTTTTTGGTGTATGATGACCAACAATCTCCAGACGTAAGTTTAGTTTCAAGCATCCTTGAACCTTAAACGTAATTATACGTCATTTTTTTCGCAGGATTTGCATAGCACCGGTCGAGCTGGTTCGACTAAAGACCAACCAACAGATCTTCCGAAGGATGCAAGTACAAATTTTGTTGACCCTGAGTCGGATTTGGTAATAAAAAATAATATTAATTTGTTGATACTAGATCTAGTATCATACCCCAAGTACCGATCACTGGTGTGCGCGACTGCAAATATATCATAAATAATAACTGTTATACTTTTCTTCCTCAGAATGAACAGTCATTGCACTGCCAGGAAGACTCTTTGGAAGAATCAGCTAATGTCTTGGGAAATGCTCGGAGAACCGTTTTTCGAGATCTGAGCAATACAGATTTACCAAAACAACGCACTCCACAACGAACTTCAACATCTATGGATTTGATTAACACAGAGAATAATGCATCTTCCGATTTCGGTGAATCATCATCATCATCATCAGATACCGCTGAGTCGTCTGGACAGGTAATCTCTTTCGTTACGGTATATTTTACATGTTAGAAGAATGTTACGAAAATAATATCTCCCTCATAAACATTATGTCGCTTTTCATTGAAATACATTGGAAGACTGCCTTTCTCGAAAGTAATAAAGCAGTTCAAACCCCGTCCGGTGCTTTCGACGAAAAACGAAATTATATTTATTTGGAAGAAATTGAAAATGTGTGCTGTTTTACCTATGCTCTGATACTGCATCGGATTTTAGCCCCAACTACTGTCAGCTCAGCGGGTGGGGTTAGAATTAGTGTCGCCACAAGCAAAAATCATATTAATCTCACAAATTTGCTGTGTTGAAAAAATCAATAAAGTTTTTAAAAATATGCTCTATATCATCGCTTAGACAATGATAAGAGCACACAAGTATATTCAAAAATCTGCGAGTCCTGTTCTAAGTAAGATTTATCGTGTGAATTAACCTTCTTCAATGGAATAGAACACCAACGGCACGTTCCGTCAGGATAAGTTGAATGCATTTCTCGTACGCGCATTCATATGTTTCGAACGTCCACACCAAGGAGCTTTTATTCTCAGGTGATACGATTATCTAAAACACCGATCAGTCATGCTGGTTTTAAAAGCGACCGCAAACAACATTGTTTACTAGTTACTAGTGATGAAACATTCGTCTCGGATTGCTTGAATTTCAGTTTGCACACAGAGTTTTTTTGCTGTCATTTTTCACCCTCGCAGTTGCACGCTTACCTCACTTCTCACCTAGTTACTGCCAAAAACGAATCACCTTAGAATTCTAAACACCTTGGTCCACACTTTCCATGGGGCAAACACTGTTGGCACGAATCAAAACTTGTCGAAAGTAAACAAAGTTCATTCCGTAGCGTCAAACTGATACCCAAGGGGTGAAAAGTTCAACGGGGTGCTGGAGCGTTGCCAGAAAATTTTTATTTCCTAGATTAAATATTAGGAAACTTCCCAGTTAAGCTCAGCCGGAATGCTGGCTGGTTCTAATTCGTATTGCGGCTTCAGCCGAAGCCGGAATACGAATTAGAACCAACCAGAATTCCGGCACATTTTAGGTTGAACTTTACTGGGTTCCGGTAACCATCCGATACCCTTTAGGAACCTCTGTTTAAGATGTACTAGCGAACCTGTGATCCACTCGTTTGCCCGGCTTACTCAAACATAGGGGCTATCCCTAGTTTAAGTCCGACTGAGCGGTAGCGAAGTCGGACAGCACTCGCAAAAGCGATGTGGCGTAGCCACATTGGGTAGTGAAATCAAAATGAAATTGGCAACGCTAGCAAAATGTAAACACAAATGAACACTCCGGATGAACCTATCGCCAATTGACATTTCGACGAGTTTTGATTCGTGCCAATAATATGGGCCCCTTTCCATGCCGTTGGTATTGTGTGCGCGAGTTTCACTGGAACAAGGCCGACATCGTGTAAAACGCATTTTACTTAGTAAGTGTTAATTTTACATTCGCAGGCCATTGATTTCTCGCGACATTCAGCAAAGGCAACAGGGAGCACCGGTAGAGCGGTTCGTGGTGGCACTTTAGGCCGATTTTTTACACCGAACAAGTTGAAAAATCTTTTAAGCGCCACGAAAGTTGGTTCAGCAATCATACAGAATGCCAATCGTGGCACGTTATCGAAAGATAGCAAAAAGGAACTCAGCGAAATCATTGCTCATCACCACATTAGCTGGTTAAACGATTGTGATGGACTGAATAAAAGTACTCTAACGAAAGTCGAGTTACAAAATTACACAGAATGCATCATGCATTTATTTCCACGGGAAGTGCAGGATAAGGTAATTAATCATTTACACCCCCGAAGTATACTAGACTTGAGTTTCAATATATGAAGTTAGATCTTGATATCCATGAAAGTAATTAAGCTGTTCGCTCACGAGGCGGCAGGACACACGCCACAAAAAAATATTCACTATGGATTTTGTTCTACCTATTCCAACGATGTTGCTGTTGCCGCGTTGGTATAGGTACAACAAAATCCATAGTGAATATTTTTTGTGGCGTGTGTCCTGTCGCCTCGTGTGCGTACAGCTTTATATGTTCGAAACTCAGCGTGTCACATTACTTCTTACTGCATTTCTCGTTACCTATATACTAATCGGTTTGGTACATTTTCAGCTTATTTATTATATCCCATCTGCTCCTCCAGAGAGAAGAAATCCAGGTGGTTTGTTATGTCAGACATATAGAAAATTGAAATACGCTGCAAGAAATCGAGAACAAAGAGAGTTACGTCACCAACAGAAACTACAAAAAGAAGTAGCCGTTGAAGTAGATCAACGTTCATTACAGGCCTGTCGATGGCTGCAACTGAACCAACGGCCATGGGAATTGGTACTTAGCAACTGGATAATAAGTGCCGAATGTCGTTTGAAGGATTTGAAAACTCTTCGTTTCGATGCTGTGATTGCCAAATACGGACATTATTGCAATGATTTAGGATACCAACTCGTGAGTATTATACCAAACAATTTATGTCATGTCGATATCATTTTTAAACGTTCTAGAGCAGCTTCTGAATTGTTTATGTGAAATATAATGTATACTGCCGTGATAGGCATAACATTCCCACCTACATAGGAATTGCTTAGCAAATGAAACTGTTCTGAGAATCACGGCCTTATACCAAATGCATACTGCATAAATTTTATTTAATAGGTTTACCTGTTTTCTTAAAGGTGGATGAAGATTATCGGATACTAGGATACACCGAAGGAATTCTTGGTTGGGAAGGAGTGATATCGTCAATGAAACCGTATTTTATACTTAAAGTCAAGGATGAATTTTCCATCGCAATTTTGCAGCACATGAATCGAGCCAACGTTACAAAAGGTAAACATTTTAATCTAATGCCGTTTTGTTTATCCCCGAAACAGAGTCAGTGTGGCCTGTTTCATATTTTTTTAACAGCAGTTGACCTCTCAGCTAAAATCACAACACAACAGCTTTCTTCAAAATATTTCTAACAATGAGACTGTTTACTTTCTTTTGTTAATTACTCGGTCACTAACATTTGCCCCACAACTCTGTATAATATGCTACTAAGAATCATCGTCCTTCGATCTGTACTGTGAAATTAGTTGAAAGTACTAGCCGCAAAAATGGAAAGAGAAAGTAAACAAAGATTTACTCAATGTTAAATGACGTTTTGAAAAAAAGCTTTTGAATATTAGGTTTGTTCCAGTACACGCTTATTGGTCCTCTTGCTCAGCAGCTCCTTTTTACTCCGGCCCAGTTAAGTTCAGCCGGAAAATGAGCCGGAATGCTGACTGGTTTCAATTCGTACACCGGCTCCGAGGGATACAACCGATTCTAGTTAGAATCGGTTGTGTCACTGGAGCCGAGCTACTTTCTGTTTTTCCTGGTACTGGAACAAATTTCTTGTTACTGTAAAATTGTATTGGGCGATATTGAATCGATACATAATACTATACCGTTTATTCAAAACGTCATATCTAACAAATGTAAACAAACTGAGTTTATTATGCCAAATAAAAGCTAAGCATTGACTCTTTATCGTCCACAAATAATAGAGAAATATAATAACTCTTTACATGTTTATTTAATCTTAAGTCAAAATGTCACATATACTATACCAAAGTTTTGCAAACATTATGTAGATGTGATGTTTTGCGTTGTGATGTTTTTCAAGTCGACTGTAGTTAGCATCTTTTTCCAATGCCAAACCTCATATCTACACTCTCGGTTGCAATACAGCACATGAAATATATCACAACTACAAACCCGTCTCTCAAAACGTCACAGTAAAATGTGCCATATACAAATGGTGTTGCCAAGACCACATATGTAAAAGAGCATAATAGTGATCGGCCAAATGTAATAAAAAAATAGTTATCAATTATCTCCCTATTATCTTCGCGAAAAACATGTAATATGCTTATACGATCCTGCAATGAGTAATTGCAGAGGTGGTAGTACAATTAATAGCCTTCTGTGTGCTTAAATTGCTAAATAAATTTAAAAGTCGCAAGGAAATTTTTGCACGCGATTTTCTCCGTTTGACGTTTCTGTTAGATATGATGTAATGAAAAAACGCTCTAGAATATTGATATTTCAATACCATTTTTTGAAAACAGCAAAACTACCAAAACTAGTCAAATATGTCAAATGGTCCTAAATGCCAATGAGATAACCTCTATTGTTAACTTTTTCTTTCGACGGTGTTGTCATTTTACTGGTTAATATTGTTTCAGTATATATTGGAGGACTTTGATTTCGACTAGCAAGTAAACATCATTGCATTGTCTCTTTATTGTCTGCAAATAAAAGAAAAAATATTAATTCTCTACAGATTCATTTAATCTTAAATCAAAATGATACGGAGGTTTTGCAATAGTTTTGTACAAGTATCTTTTTCAAAAATAAAATATCTACACTGCAAAAAGACACAGGACAAATTATCCTCAAGCCTGATTGTCAAAACTGCATAATAAAATGCTAATGTAAATGAGTTAAGTACAAAAATAACGGTGAATATAAGGAGATCGTTAGTAAATTTAAGAGCTTTCGTTGATTCTTTTTTCAGAGTATTAATTTTTGATCTGAGAGTCACAATGCAATGTTCTATTACATTCACTACTTTTGTCACTGAATTTCGCGCTAAATCGTATTCAAAGTTGGCAGCACCCCCTCAGATTTTAATGAGACTTTCTGTACACGAAGACCTTGTCATAAAAAGCCACTTTGCGTACTTTGTTTTTCCAAAAATGATCTAGACTGTCTTTTGAAAAGGTTCAAACTTTTTTTACCAATATTTTTCAAATGACTAGTCTAAAAATGACAAATCCTACAAAAAAATGTTGTAGGAGTGATTTTCACAACATTAGTCAAATTTTTGAATAAAAATATTGAAAAAAATTTTCATCGACTCCTATACTGAAAAAAAACGATTTAAAAAATTTAAAGTCGATTTGCAAAAAACCCCATCTTTGATTTAGATGAAATTTTGTTCCAAGATAGGTAATTATGTTCCCTACCTACCGTCAAAAATTCAAGTTGGGCATTGTTGCTTGTTGGGGTTGTTGCTCTCGGAGCGCAGACGATAGCAGTAGGTGACAGATAAATTTAAATTATGAAGTTCGCTGTGTACTACTTTGCACACCACAACTGGAGAGTTACGGCACTCAGTCTCAGTGCTAGTCAGTATGCCGTTGCGATGAATCTAGTACCGCGTTGCTTTTTGCGGCACTAGAGTTTTAAAACTGACAAAAAACAAATCGACGGTTCACAAATTTGGAAAGCCGATTGTTTTGAACTTCGTGGAACACCTTGAAACTCGGTGTATTTACACCGGCACACTCTCTTGCTCATTTCGATTTATTTAGGTACTCGTTCCGCATAAAAGATTAAAATTTGTGCGTACCGAAAATGTTGAGCCCTAGTTAGCTCGACCCATATCGTAACCCTACCCATTGCGGCCATACACAAATGACGTAGCTTTTTTTCGGCTAATTTCGACCCCTCCCTCCCCCTCGTAACATTTTGTCACAATATCCCCCCTCGTCTTAAATTTGCTACACCCCTCTACCCCCTAAAGTACTACGTCATTTATACATGGCCCCTGGCACGGTACTGGCTATTGTTTAAAACGGTATGCATTGATCGAAATGGTAAAGCGAAAATCGAAGCGTGACAAATATTCGCTAGTTTTAAGTCATTTAAACAAAACGAAAGAAATATATTGTAATTTAACTTGAAGTTGAACCTTATCGACTCAACAAAAGTAGGTTTCAAAGCAATTGTTTAAATACGCAATAATTTTTTTTTTAAATGAATTCATATTATATGCGTGGTTTCGCACTGTCTAAGTAGTTCTTTTTAGCTTTCATATATGTGTGGAAAAACTGTACATACTTTTAATATGATGACACACAATGTAAAATGTTTGAAGTATTCGTAAAATATAACGCTGTTTTTTTCCATTTCATATAGATTAATACGGGTTTATATCCAAACACATAAAATATGTGCACGTTTCGTTGGCATCAAATGACTCAATTGATGTTTGACAACCCGGTCGTCAACGACTACTCGACAAAATGAATACTTTGTCCGACCATATCCGTGAAGAGAGTAAACGTGCGATAATTCGATTATTGTATTGATTTTGTGGGCTGTTTTCGGCAAATTTAAGACTAAGAGAAGCGAAAGCAATGAAATTGAAAAATAGGTATTCTAGAGCGAATCAGTTATAAACATAACACGTAAAACTAGGACTAGGCTGGCTCATATGGCCATGATCGAAAGGAAATGTAAAGAATGGATTGGCTTCTGCTGGTAGAAGTTGGGCTTTCAACCCAAGTTTAATACATGGTCGTTGATAGAACATAACTCATCATGTTTTACCGCCGACGCCGCGAATTATATTGCACACTACATTTTCAATGTCGCCGTGGTCGTGTCCTGCACACAACTCTTAAATTTTTAGTTGGACCTCCACTAGTTGGACCGTTGTCCAACTAAAAAGCATCTGAACGTCAAAATCTCATGTCAAATTGACTTTGACAATCTATCTAACAATCTTTTACACTACTAATGCCTTCTTTGGAGAGTTTTTGACATTTGTCAGTCGGTCCAACTAGCGAATTAAATTCGTTAGTTGGACATAGGCTGTGGCCCAACCAACGAATCACGACTGTACTTGGAAGGCATAGCATACTTGGAATACTTGGAAGACTTTGCATACTTGTAATATTTGGAATACTTGGAATACTGGCAACTAGCAGTTGGAAAATTGGATTCTTTGATGATTAGGACAAGGAAAAGTTTTTTCAAATAACTTTTTCCTTGAAAGTGCCCATCTTGAATTTTTGACGGTAGGGAACGTAATTACCTATCTTGGAACAAAATTTCATCCAAATCAAAGATGGTTTTTTTTTTTGTAAATTGACCTTAAATTTTTAAAATTGTTTTTTTCAGTGTAGGAGTCGATGAAAAATTGTTTCAATATTTTTATTCAAAAATTTAACTAATTTTGTGAAAATCACTCATACAACATTTTTTGTAGGATTTGTCATTTTTAGTCTAAAGCCATTTGAAAAAAATTGGTAAAAAAAGTTTGACCCTTTTTAAAAGACAGTTTAGATTATTTTTGGAAAAACAAAGTATGCAAAGTGGCTTTTTGTAACAAAGTTCTCATGTACAGAAGGTTTCATTAAAATCTGAGAGGGTGCTGCCAAAATTTGTTCGAGTTGGCGCGAAATTCGTAAATACTCCCTAGTATTGATAAAAATATTGATCGTGTAAGGCCCGTTTATAAAGTCTCTATATTCTGGCCATGGATACCAGGTGCACAGATCAATCTGTGTTTCACAGATTTTCAATATGCTGCACAGATTTCCATAGTTTTCTGTTTAAATGCAAAGATTACCAGTTTTCTGTTATAATACACAGACTAGCAGATCTCTCAATTTTCGACCGCGCACTTAATTTTTGCCTCGAGCGAAAACTTAAAAAAAGGTCACCACTTTTTGTTTTGAGACAAACTTGTACGTATTCCATAACACAGATTTTTACATAGGCTGCGCACAGATTTCACAAAATATTACCTGGCAACCCTGATTCTGGCTCCGAATTATCGATATTATATCCCAGTAAAGTTCACCCGGAAATGAACTGGAATTATGGCTAGTTCTAGTTAGTATTCCGGCTCCAGTGACACAACCGAACTATAGAATCGGTTGTGTCACTGGAGGCGGAATGCGAACTGGAACCAGCCAGCATTCCGGTTCATTTTTCGTCTGAACTTAACTGGGATGTATCGATACAATATCGCCCAATACTACACAGTAAATCATTCATTTTGTTTAGACCATTTAGAATAGTTGATCCGCGAGTCATTTGAATAGAAGTTTTCTAAAAAAACCAACGAATTGAATCAACCACCACTACGAAATATTTTCTCCAAAACAAATTTTTAGACGCCACCGAAAGCATTATATTGTATCTGCCAGAAAAGCTTTATTGTTTTCTCGGTGATGGTTAACTAGTTAAACAGATGCATTTTTTTAATGAATGTTAATTATTTTATTATTTCAGATACGCTAATTTGTTGTACGTTGATGCTATTGAACTGCTGCGTCCAGCCTTGCAAAGTGTCTAAAACTTTCAAACCATCGATTTTAACAGCACAGGAAGATGTGTTTGTTTTTGCGAACGATTTAGAATCTGCCAAAAGATCGATTAGTGAATTACTTGACACCTACGCTGCCAAGAACATTCCAACACATCCTAAGGTGGTTGTTATTGGAACAGACTACACAGCGTTGAGCGGAGATTTTTACATCATTTTCAAAGACATCGTCTATCAGTTCAATTCACTTGCTCGTGCTATTGATGTAATAATTAAACTGTGCAACGTATTCAAGCTTCCATACTCGAAAATTACGAAGCTAGTGTGGTACGTAATCGAAGAAACTCTCTACAATATTTCAAGACCCGCAAAATATAAAGGTATTGAAGATCTGAAGAAACTCTGCGATGCAGCGTTGTGACCAGTTCAAATGTTTCGTTGAGGGTTGTGATGAATATGCTGAAGATACCACTGTTTACATTACACACATTAAAGCACATAACTTAAGCAAACCACTAAAACTACGTTGTACATACCAAGACTGCACTCAGAAAATGTCCAATTTATATAAGTTCCATCGTCACATCATAACTCACGTTCGTTCAGTAGATACACACTCTAACACTGAAATCAACTATAATCGATCAGTAGATAATATCGCAAAGCATAAAAGGACGACGCCATTGGTATTGAAAAAAAATGAGAAAATGAAATTCTTTATTTAATCACGCATTTTATTTGTTTTAGGCGAACTCCATCGAAGAATCTACTGATTGCGAGCCTTCAACTGGTGGTAGAGATCAGAGTTACATATGTGAATCATTACTTGCCATTGATCGTTTGGCGGTAAACTTTTCACTTGATTTACATCGAAAACGTAATTTGACCCGTAAGGATGTCGTGGATATACAGAATGCCGTTACAACTATAAATAGTTATCTCCAAAATATAATCAAAACATCAACGCCACTTTTTGCATCGGTAGACCCAGACCAAACATTTCTATACGAAACTTTCGTGAACAAGATATCGACCCTGTTTGATTTCATAGGAACTGAGCATAAACTGTTTAGGTACCTTGAACAGGCCGATTTGTTTAAAATACCTAAAGTATATACAATACACAATAATAAAATCAATTTAGCTGTTGATTTAGAATTAGAAAGCTTGGGAAACCAATCACATTTGGTTCTTATGGATTTGGAATTTCAAATCAGAAAGTATTTTGAAAACGGTCAGGTTTACGAGAAAACAATTAGAAATATGCGACTACTAACGACAAGTGTGAAAAATAGTAATTTTATTAACGGTTCGGTTTATAGAAAAGTGCAAGAAAAAGATCCGGGAAGGCTTCTGATACCACTATTTTTGTACGGAGATGAGTTCGAGGTCAACGATCCGCTCAGTTCTCATAACAAGAGGCATTCGTTGTTCGCTATGTATTACAGTTTCCCGACGATACCGGAACGCTACGCAGCTAAGCTTTCAAACATTTTTGTCGCTGGTGTGATAAGGAAAATTGATTTTTCGGGTCATGATATTGATATGTTTATGATATATATAATAGATAAGATGAAAGCGATAGAACAGAATGGAATTCTTATTACCACAGGGAATACAAATGTTAAAGTACATTTCGCATTAATGTTAATACAAGGAGATAACCTAGGAATTCACCAAATGTTAAAATTTTCAGGTTCATTTTCTGCTAATTTTTATTGCAGGTTTTGCAAAAGAAGCAAAGACCAACTCAGTAAAGATCTTATAGAGTACGAAACATATTTAAGGAATAAAGATAATTATCATACCGACGTGCAATTAAAGCAATCAGACTCCGGATTAACAGGATATTCATTGTTCAATACATTGCCGTCTTATAGCGTTGTTGAAAATTTATATTGCGACAGTATGCATGATTTATATAGCTCCGGAGTGTGTATGTATGGTTTCACAGAAATAATTAGCTATATCGTTCACGAGAGGAAGTTTTGTACGATCAGTCAGATGAATATGCGCAGAAAAGAACTTAACAATTTCAAGTTTGAGGAAGGTTTATCACGAATGCCAGATTTAGAAGATAACAGACGAATTAAATCGATAACACTAAGAATGACAGCTAGTGAAATGGCTGCCTTCAGCAACTTCTTTTCATTCATATGCGGACCCTTTGTTCCTTTGCAAGATCCAGTGTGGCATTATACTACCACTTTGATGAAACTTATAGATACAATAAACCTGCCAGCTTTTTCAGAAAAAGATTTGGAATTATTGAATTGTCTTGTTAGCGAGCATCATCGTTTATACCAACATTTGTTTAAAAAAAGTTTGAAACCTAAACATCATTTTCTAAACCATTACGCTAGCGTTATTAGAAGTAGCGGACCAATAAAAAAAATGTGCTGTATAAGACACGAAGCCCGTCATCGCGACTTCAAGGAATATTTCAATGTAACATCTTCTCGAAAAAACGTTTGCCTTACAATGTGTATTAAAGCAAGTCTTTTCTTCTCCTATGATGTTATAAATGAAACATTTTTACAAACCAAGACCGATGGAAAATTTGTAGAAAGCGTATGGTGTACAAAACCGTATGCAACAACCAACTTGCTAAGTACAATCGAAATCGATGCTAACGAACTAGTGTTGTCATGTGACTCACTAACGTACAAAAATACAATCTACAAGACAGGTAGTTTTTTATCAGTTACTGTAGATACAACTGTAGAACTATATGAGATAATAGAATGCATTAATCATAGAAATACATGGTTCGTAGCCGCCCACCATTGGCGAGTTAAACATTATGATGAACATTATCAAGCTTACGCTGTAGATATAAAGCTTGACCTTAAGAGTATTTTAGATTTAAACATATTTGATGGTCCTCCATTTCTTCTAGAACATATTGGAAATTCCATTTTTTTCAGAAGAAAATTATATATGTATAAGGATTTTATATAAATTAATGTATTTAAATAAATCACATTGAAACATCTCAAAATATTGGTTTCACTTAGCCCTTTTGGTTATTACCTCGGGACGACAGAAATATAATGAACAAGCTCCTTGAATATTCGTCGATTGAACAGATTCACTTACTTAAAACGTACTACATGAGGTTGTCGTTTGAACAACTTTCAATCAACTTTTTGATGACATACACGCAAATTTGCAATGAAAGTAGTTCGTGTCGCTTATTAACTACATATACTAAATAATTGATTATCTATTCAAATCCCAAAATTCTGCTATTGAATAATGAATGAATATGTTTCAATCACAAACAATTTCTCCTTTGAATTCCAAAACGCTTACATTTAATTACCGTATGCGTACCATTTGAATCTTGCTTACACAGCCGAAATGAAGCTTGACAATAATCAAAATGGCAGTCATCCGAAATACAACTGCCTAATGTTAAGGGGCCGGGTCATATTAAATATCATTTGAATTCGTTCTTCGATTTTGGTACAGTGTAGGTAGCACTGCGATGGCTGTTTATTTATGCCTTAGTACCGCGTGGGTAAAAACTAAAAACCACTTAATTTAGCCGTTTCTTCACCGATTTTCACAATTCTTTCAACTTTAATCACTGGAGAATCACTTCACTCAGCTATTTGTCAGCAACTAGACCGCGGATAGCGCGAAAAACACTGAAAAAACACTGTGTTTAATTCCCGTATGCGCGTTGTTGATACCGTACGGAACGGTGTTTCCAACTCAGATGAATAATAATAATAATAATAATAATAATAATAATAATAATAATAATAATAATAATAATAATAATAATAATAATAATAATAATAATAATAATAATAATAATAATAATAATAATAATAATAATAATAATAATAATAATAATAATAATAATAATAATAATAATAATAATAATAATAATAATAATAATAATAATAATAATAATAATAATAATAATAATAATAATAATAATAATAATAATAATAATAATAATAATAATATATAATCCCTTTTCAGTTAGCTCACTAGATAAACCGTTTAACAGCGATGAAAGTATGTCAACAAATAAGCGAAACTATAGGTAGATGGCCATGTGATATAATTTTTATGAAACGTGTTTGCACACTGTAACAAACCATCAACCATGAATGGTCAATTATATCGGCATGTTTCATTCATTAGTTGAACGTAAATCGAAAAAAATACGCATCAAAATTGTTTTTTCATAAAAAAATGTACTGTCGATGCATTGGTCCATGTATAAAGTTAATAAAGTTTCGAAATATATGTCTCAAAGGATTCAATATTGAATTCTGACCACATTACAACAAAATGCACACAGTGTGCGCAAATTTTGACAAATTCCTTAGCGTTGCCGATAGGAATGTAAACAAAGGGTTACTTTCATAAAACTTTCGGACAGGAAATTCCGATTCAAGGGCCTTTTTGGTGGATTCTGCTGACTTGAAGAGCTTTCTTTGGGTGTCACAAAGGGATCAAGGTAAGTGGAGTACTATCTATTTGATAGAGGCTTAGAAAAACTGGCCAGAGAATTGCAGCGTCAGGTAACACTATGGCATTGCAATCTGTACTAGGCCTTTAGTTTTCTGGACAGGAAATCTTTGCCAAGAATGAATGAATTAATTTTATATTCATTCTAAAATATTTTCTATGCTCTTTTTTAGGTGTTGAATTGAACGCCGTAGGCGCCGTAAGGGCGGTGAAAAAATCGTTATATTCAGTAAGTAAATATTCACAGTTTATTGTGAAGTGGTCCGTTAAAACGAAAATTTTGTTAACTGATTTTTTCTGCGTGTAGGTTCAATCGATACAAACCAAACACACACACATTTACAAGCGATTCGGAAAATAAACTCGATGGTAGGGCCCATATTATTGGCTCGAATCAATACTCGTCGAAATGTAACTTGACGATAGGTTCTTCCGGAGTGCCACATCGCTTTTGCGCGTGCTGTCCGCACCTATATGTTTGAGTAAGCCGGGCAAACGAGTGGATCACAGGTTCGCTTGCTTCCGAAGATGAGTCGGTGACCACCTCGCCCGGCGTTCCTAGGCCTCGGTTATGCAGCTAAGCCGCATCTAAATGGTATCCCTTAAACAGAGGTTCCTGAAGAGTATCGGATGGTTACCGGAACCCAGTAAAGCTTAACCGGAAATGATCCGGAATTCTGGTTGGTTCTAATGAGTATTCCGGCTTCAGTGAAACCACCCAATTTACCTAGAATCGGTTTTGTCACTGGAGCCGGAACACGAATTAGAACCAGCCAACATTTCGGCTGAGCTTAACTGAGAAGTTTCCTAAAATTTAATCTGGGAAATAAAAATTTTCTGGCAACGCTCCAGCACCCCATTGAACTCCAACGATTTCACCACCTGGGCACCAGTTTGACGATACGGAATGAACTTTGTTTACTTTCGACAAGTTTTGATTCGAGCCAACAACATCCAGCCCGATGGTAGCGAATTGAATACTTTATGCTGACGTTACAAATGAACTGAGTGTTCATTTTTGACAGTTCGCTTGTACTGTTTACATGGACTTTGAAAAATTATTTACGATTTTCTTCGAATCTAGTCGTCCACAAATTTTTCTAAGTACATGTAAACAGTACAAGCGAACTGCCAAGAAAAGTGAGGTAACCTGTGTCTGTAGAGAACCTAATACGAGCCAGGGTTATCATATTCACAGATTTTTCTGTTATGTAACATATTCTTTTACAATTTTTAATCACAGATTTTTTTCACAGATGGCAGACTTTTGGCATTTTGATGAAAATTTCACAGATTTCCACCAATTTTTGGAAATAATGTAATTTTTCACAGATTTTTTGGAAATTTAACGCAGATTTTCACTGATTTTTTCTGTTTTAATCATCACAGATGGCGAAAAGATTTTTTTGACCGAAACACAGATTTCAACAACAGACGTTCGTCAGCCAAAATTAGCCGAATGCTCGGTTCCAGCAGCCACTACAAAAATGGCGCAGCTGTTGACGCTCCCGGAAGGTAGGTTGTGTTTTGGATGGAAAATTTCTTGCTCGAAATGAAATGAATGATGGACATAATATTGATTGAATTGTTAAGCAGCTTTTCTGTTAATAGAGGTAATCTGCTTTTATTGTTCGGTGATGAATTAGCAATGTTTACAAGCAAAGATTATTAGCAGTCAAATCAATCAATTGAATCAAATGAATCAAGTAAATAAAATGAATCAAATAAATCAAGGGCCCTATTCTCACCGCTACCTCACCTCACTAGAGTCACCATCACCTCACTTACCAGTCACCTCACCCACGAAGAGGTATTCCGAGACGCATTTTAGGTGAGGTGACTTTTGGGTGACCGTCGTCACCCAGGTGACTCTCAGAATCGTATTTTTTAAGTCACCTCACGGAAATTGTTAACTGCTAGGATCATCTATTACTCACCCAGATATTTCGAAAGTGCATTATGTCGATTGATTGATTAATTGGCATTTTGAAATCCAAGGTGGCGGCTTTCGGTTATCACATAACACTTTAAATCACCATCAATATGGGTATCATTTGAAAGGTATTGATTAGTAAAATGCGAAAATTGACGATTGACGCCATTTTGAAATTCAAGATGGCGGCTTCCGGTTACCACGAAACACTTAAAACCACTATCAATATGGGTGTCATTTGAAAGGTATTAATTAGTAGAAGGCGAAAATTGACAATTGGCGCCATTTTGAAATCCAAGACGGCGGCGTTCGGTTACCATAAAACTAGTTATGTGCGCCGCCGCCACCGGTACTTTATATTATGTGATATAGTTAATTCTTTACACCTTTATTATAAATAACGCAACTAGTAATTTTTGCGCCAGGAGCTGTATAACCTTGCAAAATAAGCCAAATTTTTGCTAGAATTATTTTGAAATTTGAGATCTATGAATTAATATACCCTCCAACATCTACCTCACGGTTGAACGTAATGTCTAATTTCACTATGAAGTCAACTCACACATTATTTTGTCTTTGAAGAAAATTTACAAATAAATTTTTCAGAAATAGTTTATATATTATTAAAGTAATTCACAAAAAGTTTACAAAATCTAATTCCTTGAACCACGTAGATATGTTTCCATACCCCGATATTTAAAATCGCTTTATTTTAGCCCCTAAAACACCAGTGAAGCAAGGACTTTGTAATGATCACATTTTTAGTTAGTGGAAATTGGTCAGCGAGGAATAAAAATACAAAGTGTTTAATATCTCCGCCGCTTGTGAACGGATTTTGACAATAATAGCTTGTTAGAAATGGATTTTAAGCTTTCTATTTCCAAGTGATCGCTTTGTTGGAATGCTATTTGCGTAAAACATGTTGTGTTTTGACAAAATCACCTATATCTCAGAAAGGAAACAACATCGAAAAACAAAAATTAGTGTGTCAAATTGTCACGTTAGGCCTCTCATTTGAAACTAGTTTCATTTCATGCATACATACACACACA